>NC_058419.1:76336000-76636000 GCF_002201575.2 Neomonachus schauinslandi | reverse complement strand
TTTTTGGTTTTTATTTTAATTCCAGTTAGTTAACATACGGTGTTATATTAGTTTCAGGTGCACAATATAGTAATTCAACATTTCCATACCTCACCCTGTGCTCATCATGACAAGGGCATTCCTTAATCCCCATGACCTATTTCATCCCCTTATCTCCCCTTTAGTAACCATCAGTTTGTTTTCTATAGTTAAGAGTCTGTTTCTTGGTTTGTCTCTTTCTCTCTCTTTTTCCCTTTGCTCACTTGTTCCTTAAATTCCACATATGAGTGATATCATATGGTATTTGTCTTTCTCTGAGTGACTTATTTCACTTAGTGTTATACTCTCTAGCTCCATCAATGTCATTGCAAATGGAAATATTTCATTTTTTTTTGCTGAATAATATTCCATCATATATATATATATATATATATATATATATATATATATATATGTAAACTGAATGGGAAGAAATCAGAGAGGGAGACAAACCATTGGTGACTCTGGACTCTGGGAAATAAACTGAGGGTTACAGAAGGGAGCACAGTGAGGGGGGGATGGGGTAACTTGGTGATAGGTATTAAGAAGGGCATGTGTTGTAATGAGCACTGGCTATTATACGCAACTAATGAATCATTGAACACTACATCAAAAACTAATGATGTACTCTACGTTGGCTAACTGAACATAATAAGAAAAAAAACAATACCATCAAAAAGATAGTTAGGATTAAATTTAACGAAAGGAGTGCAAAGCTTATATTCTGAAAACTACAAAACATTGTTGAAAGAAATTAAAGATCCAAATAATTGGAAATATATTCTATGTTCATGGACAGGAAGTCTTAACGGTGTTGAGATGACAATCCTTTCCAAGCTGATCTACAGAATCCCAGCTGACTTCTTTATAGTACACAAGAAAATTCTAAAATTCATATGGAACTGCAAGAGACCCAGAATGGCCAAAGCTTGGGAAAAAAAGAACATAATAGGAAGATTCAAAATTCCTGCTTTCTAAACTTATTACAAAGCAACAGTAGTTAAGACAGGGTGGCACTGGCACAAGAATAGACTTTGTCAAATAATAAAAATTCAACTGAGCAAATTTGAGAGATCTAATTGGCTTTATTAATTATTCATGAATTGGGCAGGATTCCATCTAGAAGGAGAGGGAGCTCCTAGAAATTATACAAAATGGAAGGGTTTTATAGAAGGAAGGTGGGATAAGAAAATTATTAGCAAAGGAAAAGGATTATTCCAGGTACTGTCACTTTCCCTTAGTGGGAAAAGCAAGGGGTCTTATCATTACCTCATCTTCCTTTGGGAGATAGATAGGACCTATGTGGCAGACTCACTGTTAATCAAAAAAATTCTGATTGGCTAATACTACAATCCTGGGGGAGGTTGAAATTGCAGTTAGACTAGGTATTAGGCCCTGGTTTGGGAACTCAGTCTAAGTGACACCATTTTGGGCCTGTTGTTTTTTTCTTTTTTCTTATTATGTTCAGTTTCTCTCCCTCTCTGATTTCTTCCCATTCAGTTTTCCCTCCCTTTCCCTGTGGTCTTCCATGCTATTCTTTATGCTCCACATATGAGTGAAACCATATGATAATTGCCTTTCTCTGATTGACTTATTTCACTTAGCATAATCCCCTCCAGTTCTATCCATGTCGATGCAAGTGGTAGGTATTCATCCGTTCTGATGGCTGAGTAATATTCCATTGTATATATGAACCACATCTTCTTTATCGATTCATCTACTGAAGAACATCTCAGCTCCTTCCACAGTTTGGTTATTGTGGACATTGCCGCTATGAACATTGGGGTGCATGAGCCCCTTCTTTCACTACATCTGTACCTTTGGGGTAAATACCTAGTAGTGCAATTGTTGTGTTGTAGGGTAGCTCTATTTTAACTTCTTGAGGAAACTCCATACTGTTTTCCAAAGTGGCTGTACCAGCTTACATTCCCACCAACAGTGAAAGAGGGTTTCCCTTTCTCCACATCCTTGCCAAAATTGTTGTTTCCAGTTTCATTAATTTTTACCATTTTAACTGGTGTAAGGTGGTATCTCAATGTGGTTTTGATTTGAATTTCCCTGATGGATAGTGATGTTGAGCATTTTTTTCTTGTGTCTGTTAGCCATTTGTGTGTCTTTTTATTGTTATGTTAATCACCATATATTACATCATTAGTTTTTGATGTAGTGTTCGATGATTCATTATTTGTGTATAACACCCAGTGCTCCATGCAGAACGTGCCTTCTTTAATACCCATCACCAGGCTAACCCATCCTTTGGGATTTTGATGGACTCCTGTCTCACATTTAGGTCTTTCAACCATTTTGAGTCTATATTTGTGTGTGGTGTAAGGAAATGGGTCCAGTTTCATTCTTCTGCATGTGGCTGTCCAATTTTCCTAACACCATTTGTTGAAGATACTGTCTTTTTTCCATCGGACACTCTTTCCTGCTTTGTCAAAGATTAGTTGACCATAGAGTTGAGGGTCCATTTCTGGGCTCTCTATTCTGTTCCATTGATCTATGTGTCTGTTTTTGTGCCAGTACCATACTGTCTTGATAATGACAGCTTTGTAATAGAGCTTGAAGTCCAGAATTGTGATGCCACCAGCTTTGCTTTTCTTTTTCAACATTCCTCTGGCTATTCGGGGTCTTTTCTGGTTCCATACAAATTTTAGGATTACTTGTTCCATTTCTTTGAAAAAAGTAGATGGTATTTTGATGGGGATTGCATTGAATGTGTAGATTGCTATAGGTAACATTGACATCTTCACAATATTTGTTCTTCCAATCCATGAGCATGGAACGTTTATCCATTTCTTTGTGTCTTCCTCAATTTCTTTCATGAGTATTTTAGTTTTATGAGTACAGATCCTTTACCTCTTTGGTTAGATTTATTCCTAGGTATCTTATGGTTTTGGGTGCAATTGTAAATGGGATCGACTCCTTAATTTCTCTTTCTTCTGTCTTGTTGTTGGTGTATAGGAATGCCACTGATTTCTGTGCATTGATTTTATATCCTGCCACTTGACTGAATTCCTGTATGAGTTCTAGCAGTTTTGGCGTGGAGTCTTTTGGGCTTTCCACATAAAGTATCATATCATCTGCAAAGAGTGAGAGTTTGACTTCTCCTTTGCCGATTTGGCTGACTTTTATTTCTTTTTGTTGTCTGATTGCTGTGGCTAGGACTTCTAATACTATGTTGAATAACAGTGGTGATGGTGGACATCCATACCGTGTTCCTGACCTTAGGGGGAAAGCTCTCAGTTTTTCCCCATTGAGAATGATATTTGCTGTGGGTTTTTCATAGATGGCTTTTATGATATTGAGGTATGTACCCTCTATCCCCAAAACTCTGAAGAGTTTTGATGAAGAAAGGATGCTGTACTTTGTCAAATGCTTATTCTGCATCTATTGTGAGGATCATATGATTCTTGTTCTTTCTTTTATTAATGTATTGTATTGCATTGATTGATTTGCGGATGTTGAACCAATCTTGCAGCCCAGGGATAAATCCCACTTGTTCGTGATGAATAATCATTTTAATGTACTGTTGGATCCTATTGGTTAGTATTTTGGTGAGAATTTTTGCATCCATGTTCATCAGGGATATTGGTCTGTAATTCTCCTTTTTGACGGAGTCTTTGTCTGGTTTGGGGATCAAGGTAATGGTGGCCTCATAAAACGAGTTTGGAAGTTTTCCTTCCATTTCTATTTTTTGGAACAGTTTCAGAAGAATAGGTATTAATTCTTCTTGAAATGTTTGGTAGAATTCCCCTGGGAAGCCCTCTGGCCCTGGGCTTTTGTTTGTTGGGAGATTTTTGATGACTGCTTCAATTTCCTTAGTGGTTCTAGGTCTGTTCAGGTTTTCTATTTTTTCCTGGTTCAGTTTTGGTAGTTGATACTTCTCTAGGAATGCCTCCATTTCTTCCAGGTTATCTAATTTCCTGGCATATAGTTGCTCATAACATGTTCTTATAATTGTATTTCTTTGGTGTTGGTTGTGATCTCTCCTCTTTCATTCATGATTTTGTTGATTTGGGTCATTTCTCTTTTCTTTTTGATAAGTTTGGCCAGGGGTTTATCAATCTTGTTAATTCTTTCAAAGAACCAACTCTTAGTTTTGTTGATCTGTTCTACTGTTCTTTTGGTTTCTATTTCATTGATTTCTGCTCTGTCTTTATTATTTCTCTTCTCCTGCTGACTTTAGGCTTTATTTGCCATTCTTTCTCCAGCTCCTTTAGGTGTAGGGTTAGGTTGTGTATTTGAGACCTTTCTTGTTTCTTGAGGAAGGCTTGTATTGCTATATAGTTTCCTCTTAGGACTGGCTTTGCTGCATCCCAAAGATTTTGAACAGTTGTGTTTTCATTTTCATTTGTTTCCATGAATTTTTTTAAATTTTTCTTTAATTTCCTGGTTGACCCATTCATTCTTTACTTGGATGCTCTTTAGCCTCCATGTATTTGAGTTATTTCCGACTTTCCTCTTGTGATTGAGTTCTAGTTTCAATGCATTGTGGTCTGAAAATACGCAGGGAATGATCCCAATCTTTTGGTACTGGTTGAGACCTGATTTGTGACCTAGGATGTGAGCTATTCTGGTGAGTGTTCTGTGGGCACTAAAGAATGTGTATTCTGTTGCTTTGGGATGGAATGTTCTGAATATATCTGTGAAGTCCATTTGGTCCAGTGTGTCATTTAAACTCTTTATTTCCTTGTTGATCTTTTGCTTAGATGATCTGTCCATTTCAGTGAGGGGGGTGTTAAAGTCCCCCACTATTATTGTATTGTTGTCAATGTGTTTCTTTGCTTTTGTTATTAATTGCCTTATATAATTAGCTGCTCCCATGTTAGGGGCATAGATATTTACTGTTGTTAGATCTTCTTGTTGGATAGACCCGTTAAGTAGGATATAGTGTCCTTCTTCATCTCTTATTATAGTCTTTGGTTTAAAATCTAATTTGTCTGATATAAGGATTGCCACCCCAGCTTTCTTTTAGTGTCCAATAGCATGGTAAATGGTTTTCCACTCCCTCACTTTCAATCTGGGGGTGTCTTTGGGTCTAAAATGAGTCTCTTGCAGACAGCATATCGATGGGTCTTGTTTTTTTAATCCAGTCTGATAGCCTGTGTCTTTTGATTGGGGCATTTAACCCATTTACATTCAGGGTAACTAGTGAAAGATATGAAGTTAGTGCCATTGTATTGCCTGTAAGGTGACTCTTACTGTATATTGTCTATGTTCCTTTCTGGTGTATGTTGCTTTTAAGCTCTCTCTTTGCTTAGAGGATCCCTTTCAATATTTCTTGTAGGGCTGGTTTTGTGTTTGCAAATTTCTTTAGTTTTTGTTTGTCCTGGAAGCTTTTTATCTCTCCTTCAATTTTCAATGACAGCCTAGCTGGATATAGTATTCTTGGCTGCATATTTTTTTCATTTAGTGCCCTGAATATATCACGCCAGTCCTTTCTGGCCTGCCTGGTCTCTGTGGATAGGTCTGTTGCCAATCTAATGTTTCTACCATTGTAGGTTATATATCTCTTCTTCCAAGCTGCTTTCAGGATTTTCTCTTTGTCTCTGGGACTTGTAAGTTTTACTATTAGATGTCTGGGTGTTGACCTATTTTTATTGATTTTGAGAGGGGTTCTCTGTGCTTCCTGGATTTTGATGCCTTTTTCCTTCCCCAAATTAGGGAAGTTCTCTGCTATAATTTGCTCCAATATACATTCTGCCCCTCCTCTCTTTCTTCTTCTTCTGGGATCCCAATTATTCTAATGTTGTTTCATCTTATGGTATCACTTATCTCTCGAATTCTGCCCTCGTAATCCAGTAGTTGTTTATCTCTCTTTTTCTCAGCTTCTTTATTTTCCATCATTTGGTCTTCTATATCACTGATTCTCTCTTCTGCCTCATTTATCCTAGCAGTTAGAGCCCCCATTTTTTATTGCACCTCATTAATAGCCTTTTTGATTTTGACTTGGTTAGATTTTAGTTCTTTTATTTCTCCAGAAAGGGTTTCTCTAATAACTTCCATGCTTTTTTCAAGCCCAGCTAGTATCTTTAAAGTGATGATTCTGAATTCTAGATCCGACATCGTACTAATGTCCGTATTGAGTAGGTCCCTGGCAGTCGGTACTGCCTCTTGTTCTTTTTGTTGAGGTGATTTTTTTCTGTCTTGTCATTTTGTCCAGAGGGGAATAGATGAATGAGAGAATAAAATACTAACAGGGTAACGATGTCCCCAGAAAATATAATGTAAACAAATCAGAAAAAACCTGAAACCAGGGAAAAGAAAGGGAAAGAAGGAAAAAAAAAAAAGATGAAAAGAAACAAAAACAGAACAAAACAAAAAAAAACAGAATATAATCAAATATGATCAGGCTGGTGCATAGATCAGTGCCACACACTAGATTTTGGGTGTATTTTGGTCTGTTAGAAGAAAGTGTCTCCCAAAATTTTAAAGAAAGAAATATATATATATATATGTACAAAAATAAGGGTTAATACAGTGAAGGGATGGACTGTGACTGTAAAGATGAAAATTATAAAAGATTTTATAAAAGGAATTGATGATAAGAAGTTGGTTGAAAAAAGAAAGAAGAGGATTAAAAAAATTTTAAAAAAGGGGAGAGAATGTGATCAGGCAGGAGACTAGAACAAAGCCATACACTAGAGATTTAGGGTATATTTTGATCTGTTAGAAGAAACTGTATCTCAAAATTTTCAAGAGAGAACAACTTATATATATATATGCCAAAAATAAGGGTAACTACTATGAAGGGATAGAATATTACTCTAAAAATGAAAAATAAAAAATGTTTTTCAAAAAAGGGATTGATAAGATGTTGGTTGAAAAAGGGAAAAAGAAAGATTTTTTAAAAAGACAGTTAAAAAAATTAACTTTGAAAGACTAAAGAATCATGGTAAAAAATGCACATGAATTCTATGTGCAGTATTCCCCTAGCTCTGGAGTTCTGCCGTTCTCATTGATCAGTAAACTTGGTCTTGGCTGGCTGTTCTTGCTGATCTTCTAGAGGAGGGGCCTGTTGCCATGGTTCCCAAATGTCTTTGCCAGAGGCTGAATTGCCCCACCCTTGCCGGGTCCAGGCTAAGTAATCTGCTCTGGTTTGCTCTCGGGAGCTTCTGTTCCCTGCAAGCTTTCCGTACAGCTTTGGAGGATGAGGGTGAAAATGGCGGCCTCCCAATCTCCATCCTGGAGGAGCGGAGAACTCGGGGCCCCACTCCTCAGTGTGCCCCCAGAGAAAAGCCATCAATCACTCCCATCTCCCTGGTTTCGGGCCGCACTCCATGCTCACCCGGCCTGTGACTGAGTGTTTCTATCTCTGGCACCTGACCCCGTGTGGAGTCTCCAAACCCAGCAGATCCTTGCACTGCACTCCCACACCGCTCCTCCCGGGGGAGGAAGGGGAGTCTCCCCGGATCTGCTGCTTGTTGGATCCCTGCTGGAAGAGCAGTGGCCCAACTGTGCTGTGGATCACTGTTTATGGTAACTCTGAGCTGAGAGCCCACTCCTTGTCTTCATCTCTGCAGCTGGCTTCCCTGCTCTGATACCTGGGAGCTCTGCTCCGATACCTGGGAGCTCTGGGAGCTCAGGCACCCCCGGTCTTTCTGTGACCCCCCAGGGTCCTGAGACCACACTGTCCTGCTAGGGTTCCACCCCCCACTTAGCCACTGGAGTGACGTCCCTCAGCTGAGCCTACTTCTAAAAGTTCTGATTTTGTGCTCCGTGGCTCTATCACTTGCCAGAAGTGGCGGATGGAGGTCCCCTCCCCCGCCATCTATCCTCCCAAATATCGCCTTGGATTCACTTCTCCGCACGTCCTGCCTTCCAGAAAGTGGTCGCTTTTCCATTCAGAGAGTTGTTGCTATTCTTTTCTTCCATCTCCTGTTGAGTTCGTAGGTGTTTAGAATGGTTTGATCCCTATCCAGCTGAATTCCTGGGACCAGACGAAACCCAGGTCTCCTACACCTCTGCCATCTTGCTCCGCCCCCCTTTGTTTCTTTTTTGGAGAAGTGTCTGTTCACGTCTTCTGCCCATTTTTTGACTGGGTTATTAGTTTTTTGAGTATTGAGTTTGAGAAGTTCTTTATAGATCTTGGATATCAGCCCTTTTTCTGTAATGTCATTTGCAAATATCTTTTCCCATTCTGTGGGTTACCTCTTAGTTTTGTTGACTGTTCCCTTTGCTGTGCAGAAGCTTTTTATGTGGATGAATTCCCAAAAATTCATTTTTGCTTTTGTTTCCCTTGCCTTTGGAGACTTGTGTTGAAAGAAGTTGGTGTGGTCGATGTCAAAGAGGTCACTGCCTATGTTCTCCTCTAGGATTTTGATGGATTCCTGTCTCACATTAAGGTTTTTCATCCATTTTGAGTTTATCTTTGTGTATGGTGTAAAGGAATGGTCCAGTTTCATTCATCTATATGTAGCCATCCAATTTTTCCACCTCCATTTATTGAAGAGACTTTTTTTTTCCCCTTTGGATATTTTTTCCTGATTTGTCAAAGATTAGTTGACCATAGAGTTGAGGGTCCATTTCTGGAAACTCTATTCTGTTCCATTGGTCTATGTGTCTGTTTTTGTGCCAATACCATGCTCTCTTGGTCATCACACCTTTGTAATATAGCTTGAAGTCAGGCAACGTGATGTTCCCTGGTTTGTTTTTCTTTTTCATCATTCCCTTGGTGATTCAGGGTCTTTTCTGATTCCCTACAAATTTTAGGATTTTTGATGCTATTGTAAATGGGCTTGTTTTCTTAATTTCCAGATTTTTTTCATTGCAAGTGCATAGAAATATAATAATTTTTTTTAAGATTTATTTATTAATTTTAGAGAAAGAGAGAGGGTGTTAGCAGGGGAAGGGATAGAGGGAGAGGAAGTGGGGAAGCAGA
Organism: Neomonachus schauinslandi; assembly: GCF_002201575.2. NCBI lineage: Eukaryota > Metazoa > Chordata > Mammalia > Carnivora > Phocidae > Neomonachus > Neomonachus schauinslandi. Next base: position 76,627,098 of record NC_058419.1, on the reverse strand, counting down.
TGCCCTGCTGTGTGCAGAGCCCCACTGGGAACTTGATCTCCTAGGACCTGGAGATCATGACCTGAGCCAAAACCAAGAATTGGATGCCTAACTGACTGATCCACCCAGGCACCCCATAAGTGATTTCTTTATATTGATCTTGTTGATCTTGTTGATCAACCATTTTGAACTCACTCATTAGTTTTATTAGTTTTTCATTCGATTTTTTAGGATTTTCTCTATTAAAAATGCATGTAGATTGTGAATAGAGTTTTATTTCTCCCTCTCCAATCTGGATGACTTTTATTCATTCTCTTGCCGAATTGCCCTGGCTAGAACTTCCAGAACAATGTTGAATAGAAGTGGTGAGAACAGACACCCTGTTTTGTTCCTGATCTTAGGGGAAAAGCATCTAGTCTTTCTTCATTAAGTATGATTTCAGATATGGGTTTTTCATAAATGTCCTATATCAGGTTAAGGAAGTTCCCTTGCATTCCTAGTTTTCTGGATGTTTATATCATGAAAAGGTGTGAGATTTTGTCAAATACTTTGTATCTATCTACTCAGATCATGAGAATTTATGTTTTATTCTGTTGATATGAAGTATCACATTAATTGATTTTCAAATGTTAAACCAGCCTTGCATTTCTGAGATAAATCTCACTGGGTCATGGTGTATAATTTTTCATCTGATGCTGGATTACCTTGCTTGAGGATTTTTAAATCCTTTTCATAAGAGATACTGGTCTATACTTTTCCTGTGTTGTGTTTGTCGGCTTTGATATCAGAGTAATGCTGGCCTCATGAAATGAGTTGGGAAGTATTCCCTTCTCTTATATTTTTTTGGGAGAATTTATAAATAATTGTTCATCTTTAAATGTTTGATAGAATTCAGTATTGAAGCTCTCTGGATCTGGACTTTACTTTGTGGGTAGTTTTTGTATTATTAATTCAATCTCTTCACTTATTACAGGTCTAGTCAGGTTAGCTATTTCTCCTTGAGACAGTTTTGTCCTTTTCATCTAAGTTTTCCAATTTGATGGCTTACAATTATTCATCAAGGACCTCTATAATCTTTTTTATTTCTGTAAGGCTGTTAGTAATCTCTCTTTTATTTCTGATTCTAATAATTTGAGTCTTCTCTCTTTTTATTTTGATCACTCTAGTTGAAGGCTTATCAATTTTGTTGATCTTTCCAAAGAATCAGATTTTGGTTTCATTGATTTTCTCTATTGTTTTTCTATTCTCTATTTCATTAATTTCCACTCTAATTATTATTTACTTCTTATTGCCTGCTTTAAATTTAGTTTCTTCTTTTACAGTGTCTTTTTTTTTCTAAAGATTTTATTTATTTATTTGAGAGAGAGAATAAGAGATAGAGAGCACGAGAGGGAAGAGGGCAGAGGGAGAAGCAGACCCCCTGCTGAGCAGGGAGCCCGATGTGGGACTCGATCCCAGGACTCCAGGATCATAACCTGAGCTGAAAGCAGTCACTTAACCAACTGAGCCACCCAGGCGCCCTCTTTACAGTGTCTTAAGATGAAAGGTTAGGTAATTGATTTGCGATACTTTTTCTTTCTTAATATAGGCATGTTGCAACTATAAATTTCCATCTAAGGACTGCATTCTATAAGTTTTGACATGTTATATCTTAATTTTCATTCATATCAAAACATTTTCTAATTTCCTTTTTGCTCATTGTTTATTTAGGTACGTAGTTTAATTGCCACATATTTGTGAACTGCCCATATGTTTGACAACCGGCTGATTACCAATTTTTTTTTTTTTTTAACAATGCTCAGGGGCATAAATTGCTCTACAAACTAATCCAGTCAAATTGTGTTTCCTCTGAAGAAATGGTTTCTGAGGTCAGTGTTTGATATTTGTTCTGATCCCAGAGGGCTCGTGCCAACTATCTTACTCCCCAGTTGTCGTCTGTAAACTAGCTGGCTTACAGCAGTGTCTATATCTTGAATCTCCTACAAATGCCTTCCACCACAATCTCTACTGTTCTTGAGAGTGACCTTAGTTTTTAATTTCTCCATGCTTTCTTGCCCTTAGTTTTTAACCTCTCCATGCTTTCTTTAAAAAATGGCATTAATTCCTTTGGGAAGAGATTAGGAATGTTCTGTTTATGGACTTCTTCTCTCCCTGGCACAATCTCTGAAACAGGGCTCTGGGGCTAGTGGCAAGCTTCTGTCTGAATGAAACCTCTATTCTAGGAGATAAGCACTGGTGGGGAGGAGGGCATATGGTTTTCTCAACTTGTTTCTGGTGTGGAACCATAACCTTAAGGGCAAAATGACAAGTGCCCAGTTTTCTCAGCATGTTGTACCCAAGATACAGCCTCTGTTCTACAACTAGAGGCTGTGTGGCACGAGGAAGCCCCACCTCTTAACCATATTTTCCTTGGTATTTAGTCTCAGCAATAGGTAGCTGGGGAAAGGATGAAAAATGCTGACATCCTGCTCCTCTTGAGAATAAAGCTTTCCAACCAGGAACTAGAAGGAGAAGAAACTGTCTGTTCTTGGCTACAGGAGTATGGAGTGGGGTCTCTACCTCTCTGAGCTGAGAGAAGGGAGATAATGGTCTTAGTTCACAAATTCTCACCTTTCTTACTAAATTTTCATATTTTTTTCTTGAATAGATGTATCTTCATTTGCTGTTTGCCCTGAGGACCATTTACATCTTAGGCCTTTTAATAACTCTGGTAACTTTTTGTTTTGTTTTGTTTTGCTACATTTATTCACTCCTCTTCCTCTCTGTAGCCAGGCGGGTATTAAGAGCAGCAGTATCCAAAAGGTGGCATACACTCACTGAGATATGATCAACACCCATTAGATTATTTTCAAAGGTACATAGGTATGTGGATATGGCAAAATATCGGAGATGTTAAAAAAATGACTGATGTTTGGGATACATAACCTTAGAGAAAAAGGTGTGTACCTTAAAAACAAACAAAACTTTCCATTCACTAATTCAACAAATATGTATTGAGCCACTATTATAGGTCAAGCACTAGTCAAGGCTATTCAGATGTAACAACAAAGAAAAGAGAAAAACACCCCTATCCTCATGGATTTTACATTCTATTAGATTGAAACATGAAATTCCCAATATTAGACCACCATTGACCAACAAAAAAGCAATTTCATATGATTTAACCAAATAGTAGGCGGAAACCCCTAGCTCTATTACTTGTTAGCTATGTGATTCCAGGTAAATCATCCTACCTTTCTAAGCCTCAGTTTTACCATGTGGAAAATTAAGATAATAATAATTTCTTTGTGATGATTCTTAAAGTTGATAAGTAGGAGGTATCTAGCACAGAACTTACTACATAGTAGGCACCTAATATATATGTTTTCTTACTTTTGAAAACCTCCAAAAAAATCAGTGGAGTTTTTGTGCTTATTTTTTTAAAAAGGAAAAAGGTAGGGAATATAGAATAAAATGTCATGCTTCTCTGACAGTCTGGGGGGCAAGAAATTAAATGAGAAAAGAGAGAGGCCTGAAAAAAAATCATGGAGAGATCCGGGAGAATTAATAGCAAGGAGCCTTGGAGTTCAGTCTGGTAACCCAGCTCACTGCCACCCATAGGTTCAGAGCCTAATAGAACTCAGACAACAGTCTGAACATAACATAGACTGTGGCTCCTGAATCACTCACAAGTTTCACTTTCTATTGCTTATCATTTGGTTTCCTCAGAAATGGTTTTGTGGGTAGATGGGAGAGGGGAAAGTGAGGAAAAAATCAAGGTATGCTGCTATTGGGGGTGTGGGAAAGAAGGGTAGTAAACAAAAATCTGAGAAATGGGCAAGAGCAGCAGGGGATGAGCACTTTGGGAAACAAGAATAACAACAATAAATTTTTACAGATCTTTTTTTTTTTTTTTTTACCAAGGGTAAATGATCTTAAACAGCACCACAAGGGACAAAAGTTGGATGTTGAGTATTTCTTGACAGTGAAGTTTGTTGAGCACTAGACAGAGATTTCACTACAATGGGAGTTGGAAAACTGAAGAGTTTGGGCCAAATCCATCCAGGGACCTGTTTTTGGAAGGCCTGCATGCAAAGAATGATTTTTATTTTTAAAGAATTGTAAGGGAGGAGTAGGGGACTCTATTCCAATTAGTCCCTGAATTGAGCTGGATATCTACCAGACCACTCTGAACACCTACGGAATCAGCCTGAGATGTAAGAAGATATATCTTGATCTCTACAGAATATCACTGGCAGTTGGTTTCAAGGTATGAAGCAGGGAGTCATGATTCTGTGGGCAGATATCAGAAAATAAATGGGGGGAACTTTCGGGATCCTGCACTGCCAGAGTGCAAAAGCCTCCCACACTGGGGACAGGCACAGACTCACAGACCAGTATCAATGGAGAAAGGACTTTACGGCAGCCACCCAGACTGAAACCTGGAGCTGCTTGGGGTGGGGGGTGTGCATGTGGACTGGGGGCAGCTGGCAGTTTTAGAAGCACAAAAGGCAGAATGCCCAGACCTAGAAGTGAGGCCTGGGAGTTCTGCTGTGGGGTGCACAACCCAGGACGCTGTGGTTTTAGCAGCACTGACAGAAACGGAGACACTGTGGACTGGAGAGCTTCCTGAAAAACAGACAATGATCTCTCTCTATTCTGAGGCAGAGGGTTCCAACCCTCAGAGCAACAGACTCTTCTGCTCTGACTCTTGGAAGAGATGCAGAAAGCCACCAGGGAAAGCTGCCAGAGAAAAAAGCTCCCCAAAACCGGTTTTCACTGAGCCCATCCCTCTGCACACACAGGGGGCAGGGAAAATCTGCCCAAACAGGGTTGCCTGAATAACAGCGAGGCAGGGCCCTCCCCCAGAAGACAGGCTGAAAGAAAAAGAGGCTGAAACCCTAAGGTCTCTATAAAACAGGTGCATCTTCCTTGGATTATGGTCAATAATTTGGACACTGTACATTCCCTCAACCACCTCTCAAAGAATGACTAAGAGGAGGAACACCCAAAATAGGAAAGACTCAGAGACTGAATTCTGCCACAGATTTACAAATGAATACAGATATAAGCAAGATATCAGAAATGGACTTCAGGGTAACAGTTATGAAGACGATAGCTAGAATGGAGAAATCTATTAATGGCAACATAGAGTCTCTAAGGGCAGAAATGAGAGCTGAACTGGCAGAATTTAAAAATGCTATCAGTGAGATCCAATCTAATCTAGATACTCCAACAGCTAGAGTAAACAAGGCAGAAGAACAAATTAGTGATCTAGAAGACAAACTGATAGAAAAGAAGGAAAATGAGGAGGCCTGGGGAAAACAGCTTAAAATCCATGAAAACAATTAGAGAAATAAGTGACACCATGAAACAATCCTATGTCAGAATTATGGGGATCCCTGAGGGGGTGGAGAGAGAGAGAACTAGAAGATATATTTGAGCAAATTGTAGCTGAGAACTTCCCTAATCTGGGGAATGAAACAAATATTCGTGTCCTAGAGGCAGAGAGGACCCCTCCCAAGATCAAGGAGAACAGGCCAACACCCTAGCATATAAGAGTAAATCCCCCAAATCTTAGAACCAAGGAAACCATCCTAAGGGCAGTTAGGGGGAAGAGATTCCTTACGTACAGAGGGAGGAATATCAGAATAACGTCAGACCTGTCCACAGAGACCTGGCAAGCCAGAAAGGCCTGACAAGACATATTCAGGATACTCAATGAGAAGAACATGCAGCCAAGAATACTTTATCTGGCAAGGCTGTCATTTAGAATGGATGGAGAGATGCAGAGCTTCCAGGACCAGCAGAAAATGAAAGAATATGTGACCACTAAACCGGCCCTGCAAGAAATATTAAGGGGGGTTCTATAAAAGGAGAAAGGCCCCAAGAGTGATATAGAACAGAAATTTACAGAGACAATCTATAGAAAGAAGGACTTAACAAGCAACATGATGACAATTAATTCATATCTTTCAATAATCACTGTCAAGGTGAACGGCCTAAATGCTCCCATAAAACGGCACGGGGTTGCAGATTGGATAAAAAGACGGGACCCATCCATATGCTGTCTACAAGGGACTCATTTTGAACCTAAAGATACATCCAAACTAAAAGTGAAGGGATGGAGATCCATCTTTCATGCCAACGAACCTCAAAAGAAAAGTGCTGTAGCAATTCTCATATCAGACAAATTAGATTTTCAGCTAAAGACTGCAGTAAGAGACACAAAGGACACTATATCATGCTTAAAGGGTCTATCCAGTAAGAAGATCTAACAATTGTAAATATCTATGCCCCCAACATGGGAGCAGTCAACTATATAAGCCAACTGTCAACCAAAATAAAGAGTCATATTGATAATGATATGTTAATTGTAGAAGACTTCAATTCTCCACTCTCAGCAATAGATAGTTCATCTAAGCAGAAAATGAACAGGGACAAGAACTTTGAATGACACACTGGACCAGATGGACCACATAGATATATACAGAACATTCCACCCTAAAACAACAGAAAACTCATTCTTCTTGAGCACACATGGAACGTTCTCAAGAATAGACCAAATACTGGGTCACAAATCAGGTCTCAACTGATACCCAAAGACTGAGATTATTCCCTGCATATTCTCAGACCTTAATGCTTTAAAACTGGAACTCAATCAGAAGAAAAAATTTGGAAGAAATTCAAACACTTGGAAGCTAAAGACCACTCTGCCTAAGAATGTTTGGATCAACTAGGAAATCAAAGAAGAATTTAAACAACTCATGGAAAAAAATGACAATGAAAAGACATCAGTCCAAAACCTATGGGTTACAGCAAAGGCGGTCCTAAGGGGAAAATACATAGCCATCCAAGCCTCACTTAAAAAAAATAGAAAAATCCTGAATATACAAACTAACCTTACACCTTAAAGAACTGGAGAAAAAACAAATAATGCCTAAGCCACGCATTAGAAGAGAAATTAAGATTAATTAAGATTAGAGCAGAAATCAATGAATTAGAAATGAGAAATACAGTAGAGCAGATCAAGGAAACTAGAAGCAGTTTCTTTGAAAGAAATAATAAGATTGATAAACCACTGGCCAGCCTTATTCAAAAGAAAAGAGAAAGGACCCAAATTAATAAAATCATGAATGAAAGGGGAGAGATCACGACTAACACCAAGGAAATACAAACAATTATCAGAAAGTATTATCAACACCTATATGCCAATAAATTAAGGAACCTGGAAGGAATGGATGCCTTCCTGGAAACCTATAAACTACCAAGACTGAAACAGGAAGAAATCGACAACCTGAATAGGCCAATAACCAGTAAGGAGATTGAAGCAGTGATCAAAAACCTCCCAAAAAACAAAAGTCCAAGGCCTGATGGATTCCCTGGGGAATTCTACCAAACATTCAAGGAAGAAATAATACCTATTCTTCTGAATTTTTCCAAAAAATAGAAACAGAAGGAAAACTTCCAAACTCATTCTATAAGTCCAGCATTACCTTAATCCCCAAGCCAAGCAAAGACCCCATCAAAAAGAAGAATTTCAGACTGATATCCCTGATGAATATGGATTCCCAAATTCTCAACAAAATGCTATGTAATAGGATCCAACAATACATTAAAAAGATTATCCACCACAAACAGGTGGTATTTATTTCTGGGATGCAAGTGTGGTTCAACATTCACAAATCAAACAATGTGATAGAACACATTGATAAGAGGAGGGAGAAGAACCATATGGTCCTCTCAATTGATGCAGGAAAAAGCAGCTGACAAAATACAGCATCCATTCCTGATTAGAACTCTTCAGAGCATAGGAATAGAGGGAACCTTTCTCAATTTCATAAAATCCATCTATGAAAAACCTACAGCGAATATCATCCTCCATGGGGATAAGCTGAGAGCATTTCCCTTAAGATCAGGAACACGACAAGGATGCCCACTCTTGCCACTATTGTTCAACATAGAAGTAGAAGTTCTAGCAACAACAATCAGACAACAAAAAGAAATAAACGGTATTCAAATTGGCAAAGAAGAATTCAAACTCTCTCTCTTCGCAGATGACATGATAATTTCTGTGGAAAACCCAAAAGACTCCACCAACAAATTACTAGAAATCATACAGCAATTCAGTAATGTGTCAGGATACAAAATCAATGCACAGAAATCAGTTTCTTTCTTATACACCAACAATGTAACTGTAGAAAGAGAAAAAACCATAAGATATCTCAGAATAAACATAACGAAAGAGGTAAAGGATCTATACCCTAGGAACTACAGAACACTTTTGAAAGAAATTGAAGAAGACACAAAAAGATGGGAAAATATTCCATGCTCATGGATTGGAAGAATAAACATTGTTAAAATGTTTACGCTGCCAGAGCAATCTTTTACCTTCAACACCATCCTGATCAAAATTACAATGACAATTTTCAAAGTGCTGGAACAAACAATCCTTAAATTTGTATGGAACCAGAAAAGACCCCAAATCACCAAGGAAATGTTGTAAAAGAAAAACAAAGCTGGGGACAACACGTTGCCTGATTTCAAGTTATATTACAAAGTAGTGATCACCAAGACAACATGGTACTGACATAAAAGCAGACATATAGACCAATGGAACAGATTAGAGAGCCCAGAAATGGACCCTCCACTCTATGGTCAAATAATCTTTGACAAAGCAGGAATAAATATTCAGTGAAAAAAAGACAATCTCTTCAATAAAAGGTGCTGGGAAAATTATACAGCTCTATACAAAGGAATGAAATCTGACCATTCTCTAACACCATACACAAAGATAAACTCAAAATGGATGAAAGACCTCAATGTGAGACAGGAATCCATCAAAATCCTAGAGAAGATTGGAGGCAGTAACTTCTTCAACATCGGCCACAGCAACTTCTTGCAAGATACATCTCCAAAGGCTAGTGAAACAAAAGCGAAAATGAACTTTTAGGGTTTCATCAATATAAAAAGCTTCTGCACAGCAAAGGAAACAGTCAACAAAACAAAGAAGCAATGCGCAGAATGGAAGAAGATATTTACAAATGACAGTACAGACAAAGAGCAGATATCCAAGATCTATAAAGAACTTCTCAAACAAATAATGAAGCAAAAAAATGAGTGGAAGACATGAACAGACACTTCTTAAAAAACAATGTACAGGGGCGCCTGGGTGGCTCAGATGGTTAAGCATCTGCCTTCGGCTCAGGTCATGATCCCAGGGTCCTGGGATCGAGCCCCACATCTGGCTCCCTGCTCAGTGGGGAGCCTGCTTCTCCCTCTCCCACTCCCCCTGCTTGTGTTCCCTCTGTGTCTCTCTCTGTCAAATAAATAAATAAAATCTTAAAAAAAAAACCAATGTACAAATGGCTAACATACACATGAAAACATGTTCATTATCATTAACCATTAGGGAAATTCAAATCAAAACCACATTGACATACCACCTTACACCAGTTAGAATGGCAAAAATTGACAAGGCACAAAACAAATGCTGGAGAGGTTGTGGAGAAAGGGGAACCCTCTTACACTGTTGGTGAGAATGCAAGTTGGTACAGCCACTTTGGAAAACAGTATGGAGTTTCCTCAGAAAGTTAAAAATAGAGCTACCCTATGACCCAGCAATTGCACTCCTGGGTATTTACTCCAATGACACCGATGTAGTGAAAAGAAGGTCCAGATGCACCCCAATGTTCATAGCAGCAATGTCTGCAATAGCCAAACTGTGGAAAGAGCTGAGATGCCCTTCAACAGATGAATGGATAAAGAAGATGTGGTCCATATATACAATGGAATATTACTCAGCCATCAGAAAGGATGAATACCCAGCTTTTGCATCAACATTGATGGGACTGGAGGAGATTATGCTAAGTGAAATAAGTCAAGCAGGGAAAGTCAATTGTCATATGGTTTCACTTATTCATGGAAAATAAGGAATAGCATGGAGGACATTAGGATAAGGAAGGGAAAAATGAAGGGGGGGAATCAGAAGGGGAGACAAACCATGAAAGTCTATGGACTCTGAGAAACAAACTGAGGGTTTTGGGGGGAGGGGAATGGGGGTATGTGTTAGCCCAGTGATGGGTATTAAGGAGGGTATGTATTGCATGGGGCACTGGGTGTTATACACAATGAATTATGGAACACTACATCAAAATCTAATGTGACCATATGATCCAGCAATTGCACTACTGGGTATTTACCCCAAAGATACAAATGTAGGGATCCGAAGGGGTACATGCACCCCGATGTTTATAGCAGCAATGTCCAGAATAGCCAAACTGTGGAAAGAGCCAAGATGTCCATCAACAGATGAATGGATAAAGAAGATGTGGTATATATATACAATGGAATATTATGCAGCCATCAAAAGGAATGAGATCTTGCCATTTGCAACGACCTGGATGGAACTGGAGGGTATTATGTTGAGTGAAATAAGTCAAACAGAGAAAGACATGTATCATATGATCTCACTGATATGAGGAATTCTTAATTGCAGGAAACAAACTGTGTGTTGCTGGAGTGGGGGGTGGGGTGGAAGGGATGGGGTGACTGGGTGATAGACACTGGGGAGGGTATGTGCTCTGGTAAGCGCTGTGAATTGTGCAAGACTGTTGAATCTCAGATCTGTACCTCTGAAACAAATAATGCAATATATGTTAAGAAAAAAAAAGAAGAAGAAGAAGGTAGCAGGAGGGGAAGAATGAAGCGGGGGAACTCGGAGGGGTAGACGAACCATGAGAGACGATGGACTCTGAAAAACAAACAGGGTTCTAGAGGGGAGGGGGGTGGGAGGATGGGTTAGCCTGGTGGTGGGTATTGAGGAGGGCACATTCTGCATGGAGCACTGGGTGTTATGCACAAACAATGAATCATGGAACACTTCATCTAAAACTAATGATGTAATGTATGGGGATTAACATAATAAAAAAAAACTAATGATGTATTGTATGGTGACTAACATAACATAATAAAATAAAATTTAAAAAAAAGAATTCCTCATATCAATGAGATCATATGATAAAAAAAGAAAATCATAAAAAATACATTGTGCATACCAATCAATTAGGTTGAATCATATAAAATTGCTATATTTTTTGTAAGTCAAAAACAGTCAGATGATGTTGATTTCAATAAGGTTCAACCTAATAGAAGAAAACCCAAATAAAAGTTTCAGGAACCAGTAATTGGTCTTACCACATATGAGGCACTCTGATATTGTCTATTCTATTTAGCCACTTTCATTTTTTTTTTTTTGAAATGCTAGTTGCATCCCACCAAAATGATTTCATGAGCCACTAATGGGTTGCAATCTAGAGTTTGAAAACCACTGCTTTGCCCCTTAACTGCATCCTTTCTGTGATATTGGCATGGAAGCCATCTGTCATTTTATTGGTCACTTAAAATATTAATTTCCTGTGTTTGGAGAATTTTCCTCCTGATAAGGCTTGGTAGGAAGCAAAGGCCATTTCCCACCAGAGAAGCTGAAAATAGCAGATACTTACTTTCTTATCCTCCCTTGTGGCCAGAATGACCTAGGCTCTGTCAATAAGATGTACCCACCAAGACTTTGACTATGGAGCTCTGGAGGCAAGGAAACAGTAACCATAAATAGCAGTGGTGGTATAATACCAAGAATGAGTTCATGAATCAAAATGGCACCTAGTAGGGTATCAGTGTCCAGTGCTAGCAGTGTTGGTGATACAAATCATAGCATCTAGTGCTTAGTTGGGGCAACTATAAGTAATGTTCTTACCAGACAAATCCTGTGGCATGATTTTAGGGTATTTTTCTTGACTATATAACCCTAAGTCAGGTTCTCCAGCTTTCCCGGGGATTCTGTGAGCTCTCTAATATCCTCTGATGATCCTTGAATGGCTCACTTAGAGTTGATGATTTCTGTTGCTTTCAGCTCAGAACCTTGCCTGCTATGCTGAGCAGTCCTTCTTGAGCCAGACTCCCATGAAGGGAGTCTCCTGGAGGCCAGGAGTAAGACTCTTTTCTTACTAATCTCCCACATTCAGAAAAGGCCTGGGTACATGCTAGCTGATCCATGACATTAAGTGTTTGAAACTATTTTCATGCTACCCACTTCCTTCTACTCCCAGATCTAACATGCAACAACAACTTGACCAAGTATTCTAAGGCTTAATTAACATTACTGCCACTGCCCCTCTTTGTTTCTGATACCCTTGGCATACTCAGTGGCACCAGGGTTCAGCCTATCAACAACCAAAGGTAGTAATAAAAGTCCATATTTGTTAGTTAGGCTCTGAATGTGGTAGGGAGGGGCTCTAGATCAGATCCTACCTCCCAAATATAAGTCCTTTGGGGTGAGCCCTAAAGATGCATGGCCTTCAGAGCTGCTCCCCACCTCATTCCTCCCTCTTTTCTCTCATACTGTTGGCAGGGATAGAGGGGGAAACAGTGCAACCAAACAGCCCTTAATAGCTGGCAACCTGACTTTTACTATGATTGCCACAGACATGTGGTGACTTACTGTGGCAACATGCCTCTAGACCAAGGCAGGAATCCATGTGTCAGTAAGGAAGTTGGCAACTTCTGGGAGTGTACCAGACCTAATACATGAGCCTACTGTCAGTTCCCTGTAGACCATTTCCAGCTGCCACACTTCCCCTTGCCATAGCCTAGCAGCCAGCAAATGTGTAACTCTGTGAGGGTAGAAAGCTGGGAGCACAGCCTCATCCCTCCTCATCCTGCTCTCCAGTCCACTGAGTTTGAGAGAATCCCCATTACTCCTATCCCAGAGGAGAATGCGAATTCCATCTTTTGCTCCTCATCCCAGCTGTGGTCACTGGTTCACAGCCATCCACCCCCCTACACACATGCACCACAAGAAATGGGAGCAGAACCTCCTCCTCCTTTTGAAAGGCTGCTAATCCTACAACTACCCTGAAATGACTCTCCCTGACCCTACTGAACAGCCTATTGAAGTATGAGGGTGCTTAACAGATTCACAACCATTCTTTTTTTCAATGTTCACAGCAAGCCTCTGATGTCCATATTATTTGCCATGGATTAAACAGATAAGAAACTGAGGCATAGAGTAATCAAGCAATGTATCATGGCTCACCTTGCCTGGGAGTTAGCTCCTTGTTCAGAAGGTGAGCAATCAGAGTCTGTCTGTCCTTGTTTGGCAGGCAGTAAGGGAGTTTATGTATTAAACTGTCTGGCAGGGGGACAGTATTGGACCAATTGACCATTTCAACCCGTTATTCTATAGTTCTAGGTAGTAGAGCAAGGTCTCAAACCTGGGTCTTCTGCTTCATCATTCAAGGCTCTTTGCCGTATGCTACTAGATATGAGGTCTTTGAGAGCAGATGTCACATTTTAGACATCACTTTTATGTCCTGTACCTGGCATTGCAAAGAATAGGCATTGATTGTTGACTTAATTCTTGATTTACCTGTTTTTTTATTTAATGGTGATAATAAACACTTATAGAGTGGTTACTGTATACCAGGTGCTGTTCTCTAAGTGCTTTTCATCTATTAACTCACTCAATGCTCACAATAAGCCTACGAGGTAAGTACTATTATCTGCATTTTACAGATAAGGAAACTGAGGCACAGAGAAGTAAAATAACACAACTAGTAAGTTTTGGAGCAAGGGTTCAAACCCAGGCAGTCTGACTGCAGAGTCCTGTCCCTAACCATTCCACTACATTGTCAGTATGCTATGAATGCACGCATATGTGTTCTCCATAACCACAGTTTACTGGTCCACCAAGAAACGTCATTTTCAAACACATACAGGCAATTTGATGAGAGAAGTTAGTACAAAAGCCACTTGGCTAAAACTAGAATGTGGTATAAATAGGGTGGGTGTGACCCTGAGGCTTTGTGGAACTCCTCTCTATCTTTCTTCTCCTTCCCCACTGAGACATCCCAGCTGAAGCCCTCTCCTCCTATTGTTCCTGCTCACCAGCTAGAAATCCTGGCCCTACCCCAGCCTGGATTACCTCTGTTCCCTGGCCAAGGTCCCAGCTGGAGGAAAACAACCCACTGCCCCTGGCTCACATCCTCCAAACCAGGAGGACCAGCGCACCACTGAAGACATGAGTAGCAGGAGACTCAATGCTTCAGATATGCCTGATCCAACAGAAAGCATAAGCCCTAACTCAGAGACCATAGGGACAGAAGGTACCACCCCAACTATCTCACCCTCAGGAGGACAAAGGAGGAGGCAGATTCTCCTTACTGTGACATCATGATTTGCAAACTTCTCCCTGCTTAAGCAACACAGCTCCTGTCCACAGTGTGATGTAGATGAAAGACCAGGGCACCAGGAGCAGGGATGAAATAATGATAACAGCTACCATTCATTACATTCTTACTCTATGGCACAAACTGCTGAGTACTACCAATCATTTCACTTGATCTTCCCAACAATCCTGTGAAGCAGGTGCTAATTAGGCTCTCCTTTTACAGATGGAAAAACTGAGAAGTTAAGTGATTTGCCCAAAGCCACATAGCCTCTAGGTAGAAGATTCAAGACTTCCCTCCAGATTATGCTAAGGGAAGTAAGTCAAGCAGAGAAAGTCAATTATCATATGTTTTCACTTATTTGTGGAACATAAGGAATAGCATGGAGGACATTAGGAGAAGGAAGGGGAAAATGAAGGGGGGAGAATCGGAGGGGGAGACAAACCATGAGAGACTATGGACTCTGAGAAACAAACAGGATTTTAGAGGGGAGGGGCTGGGGGGATGGGTTAGCCCAGTGATGGGTATTAAGGAGGGCACGTACTGCATGGAGCACTGGGTGTTATACAAAAACAATGAATCATGGATCACTACATCAAAAACTAATGATGTATTGTGTGGTGACTAAAATAACATAATAAAATTAAATTAAATTAAAAAAAAGAAAAAAAGACTTCCCTCCAGGCCAGCTGAAGCTCAAGCTTTGCTCTTGTTACTCTCTTCTGCCCTTCTAATGGTCTCTCAGGGCTCTTCTAGCCTTGCCATGTGAGCATTTGAGAATTGGAGGTATGACTAATGGAGGTGTTACCATTTTACATGACCATGAGGCATCAGGTGCAAGCCCAACTCCTCTTGCCATGTTTCATTGAGCCAACACCCTCACATTATAGGCAGTGGTACTAAAGACCAGAGAAAGAAGCCAGTTTGCCTGAGGTCCTTGGTAGCAAGTCGGCTCCTTGCCCAGTATGACTTCTAATGCTCTACAAGACTGACTTCCTTCACGCTGCCCTGTTCAGTGAGCAAAGGGTCAGACAGTCCCCAGATAAAAGTGTCTCAATGTTTCAGCCTTTTTGTTTAAAAATTAAAGCCAATTTTACAGTTTTAACATCTATGCTATTGTCTTGTTATTCTCTCTCCTGTGCATGCACGCGCGTGCACACACACACACACACACACACAGAACAATGATGCTCTAAAACTGTGCATCCTTTCACATGCCAGAAAATATAGAGTTGGGAGTCCTCAGAAGGGATGCTGGCCATTATTTAGAATTTCCTAGATTTTTCTGAAGTTAGAGGAGTCCAAAACCTGGGGCAAGATAATACCAATTGCTAGATAAGACCACAGGTTCCTGGGCTGTGTATGAGGGCTCTCTGCCCTCAGAAACAACCTTACATGTAGGAATAATATAAACAGCAGCCTCTGCATCAAGGCTTAAGGGCACTCACTCCCCAGTGGCTGATGCCTGAAATGATATCATTAGGTTCAGCATTACCTCTTATGTTGGACTGCTTTCAAAATGCCAACAACTCTGGAGGAGGAGGAGGGTTGCTTCTGTTCCTGAAGCTTCATTGGATGCCCCTAACAGGCTAGACAAATGTTCTGAGGATGAGAGGGCACAGAAAAGTGAAACAGGCTTGACAAAGGCAAACTTTACTGGCTCTTAGTGTTTTGCCAAAGGACCCTAAAAGCAACCTGATCCAACCCTCTCCTCTATTCACTCCCTAACCACAATTGCTATCTAATATTTAAATCTTCCCTGTGGCATTCCCATAAAGCAAAGTTTTGTACCCCTCCAGTGATGGGAAGCTCATTACCCTTACAGCAGCCATGTTATCATTAGACATTTTGTCCTTTTGTGGAGTTGAAATCTGTCATCCTGTAGCTTTCAGGTACCTATATAAAGTATTCAGTAAATATTTATCTCCTCCCACTTTGTCTTCTATGCATGGGTGGAGCCACGCAGACCCTGTCTGCTCCTTCCCCATATTAGGTCTTCTGAAGCCTTTTGGCCCTTTGGTCTTTACCAAATCTCCTTGAATTATTTCTTGAAGTTATAAAGTCCCAGCTCCTTCAAACACTCTCCAATCTGCTCACCCAGCCAGACTCCTGGTTGGTTTGAGGCTTCTTTCACATGTGGGCCCAGACATTTTTCTTAGCTTTCATGCCCCCTGCCTTCTCCATCATAGGACACACACTGACTAATTTGCATATACATATACGGGGAACATCTGCCCAGCCAACCCAAAATAGAACCGATAGAAACACTGACACCCAGAGAAGGGAGGAAACATTGTTTATTAAAAATGCTTCTCTCATTTGGCCAGCATCTTTCCCCAAAGGTAATGTTTTTCAAAGTGTGGTATGGAGTCAGAATTACCTGAAACAAAATCTCTGGTAGTTAGAACCAAAGAATCTGCATGTTTTACAAGCACCCTCAGTGATTCTGGGACACACTGGAGGTGGAAAACTAGGGCCTAAGAATAAGCAGTGTTTCACTGGTGTCTTTCATTCTGTGAATATTTGTTGATAATTTGGAGGGGAGGTTTCCTCTCCAAGCCTCACTAATCAACACCTTGAGCAGCCTGATGCACCTTTCTGGCCTGAGTCCAAACAACACTGATGCACCAGATGAATTTGCAGCAGTTTAAGATTCTTAAAAAGGAAAAGTTCTAAAGGGATATTATCCTTATATCCAGATCTATTTTGAGAAGCTATTCTTTCAAACATAAAACCAGATCTGAGAGCTGATATTACCTTTCCACATTATCAGTCCAAATGCATTCCCACTTCAATCAGAGATGTTCCTTTCTGGAAATCAAATTCTGAAACTGCAGCATGCAAGCTAACCTAAATGTTCCTTCCCTGTCTCTTCAGCTTCTCTGGTCCTGTTTTTTTCTGCCCACTTCTTCATAGCCTTAATTCCATACCTCAACCTTTCTTACCATTCTTTTCTGCTGTCATTCTCCTTACTAAAGCTGCCTCACAATGCTTTAACCCTCAAAATACAGGCACATGGTTCCCCTTAGTGTGCAAACGAGCCTCTAGTTAGCACATGAGTATACTTGTCATCATTCAGGTTATGTGGGTTGCATGCTTAAAGTCCTGTTGTCTAACCAACTTATAAAGGGATACCATCAGACCACATCACCATAGAGGGACTGGGAAGAAGAATAGGGGGACCCACTCCTTTATGAATTATCCCAGAAAGCTCCAAAGGTGGGGGATCCTAAGAACTTGAGCTTCTCACAGTGAGATGAACAGATATTGACCAGACCCTGTGCAAAGTACCGTCCAGAGTTTCTGTTGTTTAAACCTCCTAACTACTAGTCCTCTTGGGATTCAAAAATGTCCACTTGTCTACCTATATGTCTATTCTAAACTGGAGTTGATGGATTAGGGACCTTGGGTCATTTGGGAAGTTTGAAAAGTAGAGTGGAGTTCTTTGGTATCTGTTCTTGATCATGGTAGGCCACTGTCATGTAGTAGGAGATAAGACAGTATGGGTCCCATGTTGTTGGGAGGGGCCTGGGAGGGAGGAAATCCAAGCAAATTGACTAAAAGGCAAAATCAGTTCATCCGGGACAAGAAGGGAATTAGTTAGCTTAAGAGAATAACAACTGAGGCTCAGGAAAACCTTTCATTGGTTGTGCTTACTACATATATAGACTCAGAAACCTGTACTTCATAATCTCCCAAGGGGCTATCATGTTGGTGCTTCCTCAGCTAGGAAAAAAAAAAATGCTATCATAATATGGAAAAAAAAAAAGGTGCATTTTGAAAACCCAACTGTTATTATGTACACTTTTTGTAATTTCTTCTTTAATTAGCTGTTTTGTTTGCCTTTACTTAACTTTTCTATTGATGAATGTCAACAGAGAATCCCAGGATCTGTCTGTGTCGAGGTTAAGCTGTGTTCTAGGGGAGACAGTGGGAGGAACACTAGAGCACAGGCAAAAGCATTCCAAGAAGGCAGTGAGGCTAGGAAGAACTAAATTGGGACTACCACACTACCTGCCCACAGGAATTTGTGACCCTAGAAGTTTCTAACTTATGGGTATATAAGTTGTGGTATATTCAAACAATAGAATACCATATAGCAATGGAAAAAAAAAAACTATAATTATGAACAACTCTAGCTTCTCACATTTGAATATGTACATGAATAATGTGAGGATCTTGTTAAAATAAAGATTCTGAATCAGTATGTAAGGAGTGGGGCCTGAGATTCTGCATTTCTAACAAGTTACCAAATGATACAGATGTTGCTGATCAGGAAACAGTACTTTGAATAGAAAGAGGCTCAAGTACCTCTTAGCAAATGGTGGAGGGAGGGTTCTCATCCCTTTCTTCCATCAATGTGCTCATCCCTTTTTTCTATCAACTTGTTCTGTAGCCCTCCTAAACCTCCTAGGTCTCTGAGATATCTTTCCCAAGTTGCTCCTCAGATCCTCACAAGGAGTTACCATGAGTTTCAGAGAACTCCCTTTCAGGCCACTAAGCTACAGTCAGTTTTGTCTGCACAATCCATCAGTAAAGTAAGTACTTGAAAAAAAAAAATGAATCACTGAGAATAGAATTTCAGATATGTGGGAAAGAAATTTGGGGCCAGGGAACCTTCCTTGCACCTATTAAATCACACCACAGAGATAGTCATTAAACTCTCTTACACTACACTTGCCTGCCTCACCCACATTTTATGCTCACTGCCTCCCGTTCTTACTGGGGAGAAAGATAAGCCCTTCTTCACCTCAGGTTCCCCAGGGCATCAGTTTTGCCTCTTTTCTACTGGGCCCTGCTCCCTGGTTTCCTTCTCACCTAAGGCCACATCTCCTCCAAGGTGAGTCTGAAATCTGTCCTTAAGATTTTGAAGAAAGGGCTTCTGTAGAGTAAGAGAAAGAACACCAGTTTTGAGTTTCCACAGATTGAGTTAGAATGCTGACTTCCCCAGTCACTAGTCATGTGGCTTTGGCTTTTTGGTTCAAAAAGTGGTTTAGTGAGCAACCACTAGTTTCCATGTTTGTTCAGAGGCTGAAATACAAGGGCAAACATATCAGACAAGGACTCTGCCCTCGTGGAGCCCTCACAGAGCTCATATTCTAGCAGGAAAAGATAGACCGTAAACAAATATGCAATATTTTGGGTGATGGCAAGTGCTCTGAAAATGAAGTGGAATAAGAACAGAATGATAGGGGTTGTTATTTGAGATATCAGGGAAAACACTTTTGCCATGTGACACTGGAATAGAGTACGGAATGAAACGAGGTAGTGAGCCATTAAGCTAAAGGAAGAGTATTCTAAGCTGGAAAAAAAAAAACACCAGGTGAAGTCATGAAGTAGAAGCAAGCTTGATGTTTTTGAGAAATGAGAGTGGTTTGAATCAGGCAGACTGGTAGTAGAAGTAGTGAGAATCAAGCACATTGTAGATATATTTCAACTTTACCTCCTAAACTCCTAGGAAATATCATACTCATACCATATGATTCAGCAATCATGCTCTATGGTATTTACTCAAATGAACTGAAAAGTTATACCCACACAAAAACCTGTACACGTGTATTTATCACAGCTTTATTCATATTTGCCAAAACTTGGAAGCAACCAAGATGTCCTTCAGTAAGTGAATGGATATACAACCTGTAGCACATCCATACAATGAAATATTATTCAGCAGTTAACAATGACATACAAATCTACAAAAAGACATGGAGTAACCTTAAATGCATATCGGTAAGTGAATTAAGCCAGTCTGAAAATGCTACATAATGTATGATTCCAACAATATGACATTCTGAAAAAGGCAAAGCTATGGAGAAAGTAGAAAGAACAGTGTTTTTCAGGGCTTCAGTATGAGGAAATGAGAGAGGAATAGGTAGAACATTGGTGATTTTTAGGGCAGTGAAACTATTTTGTATTATACTATATATATTAGTATGCCATATGTTAGTATTGCTATATATATTATACTATATATAGTATTCTACTATATAACTCATACTATTATATACTATATATTTGTTCAAACCTACTGAGTACCAACAGTGAACCCTAATGTAAACTATAGACTTTTGTTAATAATAACCTATCCATAATGACACATCAAAAAAGCCAGAAAAATATTACATTAAAATATTATTTATCTTGGGAAAAATGATAGTATTAGACCTACTTATCTGTCAGTGTTTTAGGAAAGTAATAAGAGGATGTGGTAGTCTTGAATTTGAATTTTGTCTCTGCTGGGCTCACGGGGGAGAAATTGTTCACTCTTCTAGGAGCACATCTCTGAGTGGTGGCATTTCCAGAGACATCTCTCCAGGGACAAAAGAGCTGGTGGGCACCTTTTCCCTCTGCCCCTCTGCATAGACAAATAACCACCTGTTGAGAGTGGCTCACCCAAAGCACTGGCTGCCTAGCCTGCTTACTACAAGTCCCATGACCCTACACTCTAGCACAACTGCCCTTTGTGGTCAAACCTGCATCAGTCTCCCAGAAAACCAGTGTGGGCCCCTGCCATAGCATGTGCCTAAAGTTTGGAGTTTTAAAAGTCAATAGGCTTGGTTGGGATAAAGCACAAAGTGCACTGTACTGCTCCTGGCAGGCAAGCAACCTGGAGACAGACAGTGTGAAAATGGCAATGTGAAAAATGCCTGAGTTGCACAGGGGGAGATTATTAGTTCCTCTAAGAGTGCCCCCCTGAGAGCAGCAAGTACAGAGATGCCTCTCCAGGGACAAAGGAGCTGGCTGGCACCATTTCCCTCCCCAGACCGGCTGCATAATACAGATTCAGTAAACAGGACAGTAACTACTCTGGTTGCCTAACCTTCTTACTCCAAGTCCTGCACTCCTGTGCTGCCAGTACTGCCCTTCTCTGGCAGGTGTGCTTCAGACCCAGCTCAACAGGCCCCTTCCCCAGAAGACCAGGAGAAACACACACATACACCATGTCTCCTGACCACAGAGATGTGCAAGGTTTCAGTTCAAGTGGAAGTATCATCAGGTCTCATTTAATAAGAAGATGAGCACACTCAGTTAAATCTCACCACGCTCTGGCCAACATCCAAACAATGCCCACCACAAGCAAAGAGAGCCTCTGCAGATGACTGGCCTGAAGGATATAGCAGCCAAAACACACCAGTAGAACATGTGCAACACACACCACAGACACTCCCTGAAGCACCAGGCCCTCGACACTATTTGACCTCTTCATAAAGCCATTACTCTCAGGAACAGGAAACATAACAGGTTTTTCTAACACAGAGAAGACAGAGGCATAGGCAAAATGTCAAGATGAAGAAATTCATCTGAAATGAAACAAGAAAAGGACAAGTCCACAGATCTAATTGAAACAGATATAAGTAATATGCCTGATGGAGAATTTAAAGCAAAAATCATAAGGATACTCACTGGGCTTTGGGAAAAAAATGGAAGACTTCAGGGAATCCCTTACTTCAGAGATAAAGGAGTTAAAAAATAGTCAGAAATGAAAAAAAATGCAATAACTGAGATTAAAAAGACACCAAATGCAATGACCACAAGGATGGGAGAAACAGAGGAATAAATAAGTGATATAGAAAATAAAATAACGGAAAATAAAGAAGCTGACAAAAAGAGAGGAAGAATAATTATGGAACACAAAAATAGACTTAGAAAAATCAGTGACTCTGTCAAACATAATAACATTCATATTATAAGAGTCCCAAAAGAAGAAGAGAGAGAAAAGGGGGGCAGAAGGTTTATTTGAGGAAATTATAGCTGAAAACATCCCTAATCTGGGGAAAGAAACAGACTTACAATTCCAGGAGGCACAGAAAATGCCCATTAAAATCAACAAAAGAAGGCCACCACCAAGACATATTGTAATTGAATTTGTAAAATATGGCAATAAGGAAAAAAAATCCTAAAAGCAGCAAGACAAAATAAGTCCCTAACTTACAAGGGAATACACAGAAAGCTAACTGCAGATTTCTTAACCAAATCTTGGCAAGCCATAAGGGAGTGGCATGGTATATTCAGTGTGCTAAATGGGAAAAATATGCAGTCAAGAATACCCTATCCAGCAAGACTATCATTCAGAATAAGAGAGATAAGAATTTACCAGACACAAAGACACTAAAGGAGTTTGTGATGACGAAACAAGCCCTGTGAGAAATATAAAAGGAGACTCTTTGTGGGGTGCCTGGGTGGCTCAGTCAGTTAAGTGTCTGCCTTCAGCTCAGGTCATGATCCCAGGGTCCTCGGATGGAGCCCTGCATCAGGCTCCCTGCTCAGAGGGGTTCTGCTTCTCCCTCTCCCTCTGCTCTCTCTCTTTCTCTCTCTCTCTCAAATAAATAAATAAAATCTTTAAAAAGGAGACTCTTTGAGGGAAAAGTAAAGAACAAAACTGACAAAGACTAAAAAGCAGAGAGAAAATCTCCAGAAACAATGACAAAAGAAGTAATACAAAGGCAACAAATACATATCTATCAATAATTACTCTGAATATAGAAGGATTAAACACAACAATCAAGAGATATATAGGATGACATAATGGATATAAAAAAAAGACCCATCTATATGCTGCCTAAAAGAGACTCACTTAAGACCTACAGGCACCTGCAGGTTGGAAGTGAAGGGTTGAAGAAATATTCGTCATGATAATGGACGTCAAAAGAAAACTAACGTAGTAATACCTATATCAGACAAACTAGATTTTAAGCCAGAGGCTGTAACAATAGATGAAGAAGGGCATAATAAAGGGGACTATCCAACAAGAAGTTCTAAAAATTGTAAATACTTATGCCCCCAAAATGGGAGTACCCAGATCAATTAATAACAAACATAAAGAAACTCATTAGTAAATAATAGAATAATAGTAGAGGACATTAACACCACACTTACATCAACACACAGATCATCTAAGCAGAAAATCCACAAGGAACCAATGGTTTTGAATGACACACTGTACCACATGGACTTAACAGATACATTCAGAACATTGCATCATAAAACAGGAGAATACACATTCTTTTCAAATGCACATAGGACATTCTCCAGAACAGATGATGTACTAACTCAAAAGTCAGGCCTTAAAAAGATTGAGATCATGCCATGCATAATTTCTGACCACAATGCTATGAAACATGAAGTCAACCATGTACTCTTGGTTGGAAAAAATTTGGAAAGAATACAAATACATGGAGGTTAAACAGCATCCTACTAAAGAATGAATGGGTTAACCAGGAAATTTAAAAAAGAAATTTAAAGAAATACATGGAGGCAAATGGAAATGAAAATACAACAACAAAAGCAGTCAGAAGAGGGAAGTATATAGCAATGCAAGCCTACATCAAGAAGCAAAAAATCTCAAATATACAAACGAACCTTACACCTAAAAGAGCTAGAAAAGGAAGAGCCAATAAAGCCTAAAGCCAGCAGTAGAAGGAAAATAATAAAGATTAGTGCAGAAATCAATGATATAGAAACAAAAAATCCCACAGTAGAACAGATTAATGAAACTAGGAGCTGGCTTATTGAAAGAGTTAAAGAAATTAACCCCCTAGCCAGACTTATAAAAAGAAAAGAGAAAGGACCCAAAAGTATAATATCACAAATGAGAGAGATAACAACAAACACCACAGAAATACAAACAATTATAAGAGAATATTATGAATAATTGTATGCTAACAAATTGGGCAATCTGGAAGAAATGGATAAAATCCTAGAAACATATAAACTACCAAAACTGAAACGGGAAGAAACAGAAAATTTGAACTGACCCATAACCAGTACAAAATTTGAATCAGTAATCAATAATCACCAAACAAACAAAAGTCCAGGGCCAGATGACTTCCCAGAGAATTCTACCAGACATTTAAAAAATATATAATACCTATTCTTCTCAAACTCTTCCAGAAAATGGAAATGGAAGGAAAACTTCCAAATTCATTCTATGAGGCCAGCATTATCTTGATTCCAAAACCAGACAAAGACCCCACTAAAAGGGAGAATTATAGGCCAATACACTGATGAACATGTATGCAAAAGTTCTTGACAAAACACTAGCTCTTCAAACCAAGAGTACATTAAGGGAATCATTCACCTCAATCAAGTGGGATTTATTCCTGGGTTGCAGGAGTGGTTCAACATTTGCAAATCAATCAATGTGATACACCACGGTAATTAAAGAGAGGATAAGAACCATATGATCCTCTCAATAGATGCAGACAAAGCATTTGACAATACAGAATCCATTCATGATAAAAATCCTCAACAAAATAGGGATAGAGGGAACATACCTCAATATCATAAAGGCCATATACAAAAGACCCACAGCTAATCTCATCTTCAATGGGGAATTACTGAGAGCTTTTTATTTAAGGTTAGGAACAAGACATGGATATCTATTCTTAACACTGATATTTAACATAGTAGTGGAAGTCATAGCCTCAGCAATCAGACAACGAAAAGAAATAAAAGGCATCCAAATTGGCAAGGATGAAGTCAAATTTTCACTATTCACAGATGACATAATATTCTATGTAGACAACCCAAAAGACTCCAACAAAAATTGCTAGAATGGATACAGGAATTCAACAAAGTCACAGGATATAAAATCAATGCACAATAATTTATTGCATTTCTATACCACCAATAATGAAATAACGAAAAAGAAATCAAGGAATTGATCCCATTTACAATTGCACCAAAAACTATAAGATACCTAGGAATAAACCTAACCAAAGAGGTAAGAGATCTATACCCTGAAAACTGTAGAACACTTACAAAAAAAAAAAAAAAAACTGAAAAGGACACAAAGAAATGGAAAAATATTCCATACTCATGGATTGAAAGAACAAACATTGTTAAAATGTCTATACTCCCCAAAGCAATCTACACATTTAATGCAATCCCAATTAAAATGCCACCGCCATTTTTCACAGAGTGAGAAAAAACAAAATCCTAAAATTTGTATGGAACCACAAAAGACCCTGAATAGCCAGAACAATCTTGAAAAAGAAAACCAAAGCTGAAGGAATCACAATTCCAGACCTCAAGCTATATTACAAAGCTGTAGTGATCAAAACAGTATGGTAATGGAACAAAAACAGACACATAGATCAATGAACAAAATAGAAAACCCAGAAATGAACCCACAACTATATGGCCAATTAATCTTTGACAAAGAATAGAATATTCAATGGGAAAAACACAGTCTATTTAGCAAATGGTGTTAGGAAAACTGTACAGTGACATGGAAAATAATGAAACTGAAAAATTTTCTTACATCATACACCAAATACATTCAAAATGCATGAAAGACCTAAATGTGAGACAGGAATCCATCAAAATTCTAGAGAAGACCACAAGCAGTAACCTCTTTGACATCAGCAATAGCAACTTCTTATTAGATAAGTCTCCTGAGGCAAGCAAATCAAAAGCAAAAGTGAATATTGGGATTTCATCAAAATAAAAAGCTTCAACACAGTGAAAGAAACAATCAACAAAACTACAAGGCAATATTTGGAATGAGAGAAGATATTTGGAAATGATATCTGATCAAGAGCTAGTAACCAAAAATCTGTAAAGAACTTATAAAACTCAACACCCAGAAAGCAAATGATCCAGTTAAGAACTGGGCAGAAGTCATGAACAAATATTTTTCCAAAAAAGACATACAGATGACTAACAGACACATGAAAATATGCTCAACATCACTCATCATCAGGGAAATACAAATCAAAACCATGATGAGTTACCACCTCACACCTGTCAGAATGGCTAAAATCAACCATACAATAAACAGGTGTTGGTGCAGATGTGAAGAAAGAAGAAACGTCTAGCACAGTTGGTGGACCATTTTTGCTGATATTTGAACAATGTGAATGTATTACCTATTAAAAGTAAAGCATTTCATTGAAGAAGACACAAAAAGATGGAAAAATATTCCATGCTCATGGATTGGAACAATAAACATTGTTAAAATGTCTATACTGCCCAGAGAAATATATACTTTCAATACCAACGGCATTTTTCAAAGAGCTGGAACAAACAATCCTAAAATTTTTATGGAACCAGAAAAGACCCCAAATTGCCAAGGAAATGTTGAAAAAGAAAAACAAAGCTGGGGGCATCACATTGCCTGATTTCAAGCTATATTACAAAGATGTCATCACCAAAACAGCATGGTATTGGCACAAAAACAGACACATAGATCAATGGAACAGAATAGAGAGCCTAGATGTGGAACCTTAACTCTAGGGTCAACTAATCAACAGAGCAGGAAAAAATATGCAATGGAAAAAAGACAGTCTCTTCAATAAATATGTTGGGAAAATTGGACAGCCACAAGCAGAAGAATAAAACTGGACCATTTCCTTACACCACACACAAAAATAGACTCAAAATCGATGAAAGACCTCAGTGTGAGACAGGAATCCACCAAAATCCTTGAGGAGAACACAGGCAGCAACCTCTTTGACCTCAGCCGCAGCAACTTCTTCTTAGAAACATCACCAAAGGCAAGGGAGGCAAGGGCAAAAATGAACTATTGGGACTTCATCAAGATAAAAAGCTTTCACACAGCAAAGGAAACAGTCAACAAAACTAAAAGACAACCGACAGAATGGGAGAAGATATTTGCAAATGACATATCAGATAAAGGGCTAGTATCCAAAATCTATAAAGAACTTATCAAACTCAACATCCAAAGAACAAATAATCCAATCAAGAAATGGGCAGAAGACATGAACAGACATTTTTCCAAAGAAGACATCCATATGGCCAACAGACACATGAAAAAGTGTTCAAAATCACTTGGCATCAGGGAAATACAAATCAAAACCTCAATGAGATACCACCTCACACCAGTCAGAATGGCTAAACTTAACAAGTCAGGAAACAACAGATGGTGGCAAAGATGCGGAGAAAGGGAAACCCTCCTACCCTGTTAGTGGGAATGCAATCTAGTGCAGCCACTCTGGAAAACAATATGGAGGTTCCTCAAAAAGTTGAAAATAGGGGCGCCTGGGTGGCTCAGTCGTTGGGCATCTGCCTTCGGCTTGGGTCATGATTCCAGGGTCTTGGGATCAAGCCCCGCATCGGGCTCCCTGCTCGGCCAGGAGCCTGCTTCTCCCTCTCCCACTCCCCCTGCTTGTGTTCCCCTCTCTCGCTGTGTCTCTCTCTGTCAAATAAATAAAATCTTTGGAAAAAAAAAAAGTTGAAAATAAAGCTACCCTACAACCCAGCAATTGCACTACTGGGTATTTACCCCAAAGATACAAATGTAGTGATCCGATGGGGCACGTGAACCACAATGCTTATAGCAGCAATGTCCACAGTAGCCAAACTATGGAAAGAGCCTAGGTGTCCATCGACAGAAGAATGGATAAAGAAGAAATGGTATACACACACACACACACACACACACTGGAATATTATGCAGCTATCAAAAAAATGAAATCTTGCCATTTGCAACGATGTGGATGGAACTAGAGGGTATTATGCTAAGTGAAATAAGTCAATCAGAGAAAGACAATTATTGTATGATCTCACTGATATGAGGAATTTGAGAAACAAGACAGAGGATCATAGGGGAAGGGAGGGGAAAATGAAACAAGATGAAACCAGAGAGGGAGACAAACCATAAGAGACCTTAACCTCAGGAAACAAACTAAGGGTTGCTGGAGTGGAGGTGGGTGGGAGGGATGGGGTAGCTGGGTGATGGACATTGGGGAGGGTATGTGCTATGGTAGGTGCTGTGAATTGTGTAAGACTGATGAATCATAGAGCTGTACCCCTGAAACAAATAATACATTATATGTTAATAAAAAATAAAATAAAATATAAAATAATAAAATAAAATGCTTCTTTAAAAAAAAAGTGTACATTAAAAATTCTACCTCCCAATCCCTCCCATAGATAACCATTGTTACTAGTTTCTTGAGTAGCTTTCCAGGTTTTCTTAATGCATACATATACACGCACCAATATATACATTTCTTTCACAAAGTTTTTACACAAATAGTAAAACATTATACACAGTAACCCAAATTTTGCTGTTTTCACTTAACTAAATATTTCCAAGTATCTTTTATAAATCAATATTTTCCTTCTTCTGTAAACCTATTTAACTCTTTATTAATTTATTTTTTCCATTTGTCAGGTTAATTTCTGTCAGATGTGATGAGCTTATTGAATTTTATCAGTGGCATCAGTGGACTGTGGGACAATGTGGATACCAGGGGGTCTAAAAAAATATAAAATGAGTCCAATGACTAAAAACACTGCCTCAGGGAAGGAGAAATGGGTTACTGGGCACTGCAATGGGAGGGGATTTTTCATTGTACCCTTCTGTATCTTTTGAACTTTGAAACATATGAATATGTTTCTATATTTTTCTTATTTCTTTAAGATTTTTTAAAATTTAAATTCAAGTTAGTTAATATATAGTGTATTGTTAGTTTCAGGTGTACAATTTAGTGATTCTTCAGTTGCACATAACACCCAGTGCTCATTACATCAAATGCCCTCCTCAATGCCCATCGTCAATTACCCATTTCACCCACCCACTTCCCCTCCAGCAACTCTCCGTTTGTTCTATATAGTTGAGTCTCTTATGATTTGTCTCCCTTTCTATTTTTATCTTATTTTATTTTTCCTTCCCTTCTCCTATGTTCATCTGTTTTGTTTCTTAATTTCCACATATGAGTGAAATCATATTGTATTTGTCTCTCTCTGACTGACATATTTTGTTTAGCATAATACCCTCTAGTTCCATCCACGTTGTTGCAAATGGCAAGGTTTCATTTTTTTGATGACCAGGTAATATTCTGGGCTCTTTAGATATTTTGGCTATTGTGGACATTGCTGCTATAAACATTGGGTTTCAGGTGCCCCTTCAAATCACTATTTTTGTATCCTTTGAATAAATACCTTAGCACAATTGCTGGGTCATAGGGTAGTTCTATTTTAACTTTTTGAGGAACCTCCATACTGTTTTCCAGAGTGTCTATACCAGCTTGCGTTCCCACCAACAGTATAAGAGGGTTTCCCTTTCTCCACATCCTAGCCAACATCTGTTGTTTCCTGAGCTGTTAATTTTAACCATTCCGACTGGTGTTAGGTGGTATCTCATTGTGCCTTTGATTTGTATTTCCCTGATGATGAGTGATGTTGAACATCTTTTCATGTGCTTGTTAGCCATTTGTATGTCTTCTTTTGAGAAATGTCTGTTTGTGTTTTCTGCCCATTTTTGACTAGATTTTTTTGTTTTGGGGTGTTTGAATTTGATGAGTTGCTTATAGATTTAGGATACTAGCCCTTTGTCTGATATGTCATTTGCAAATATCTTCTCCCGTCCCAAAGACTGCCTTTCAGTTTTGTTGATTGTTTCCTTTTCTGTGAAGATTTTTATCTTGATGAAGTCCCATTAATTCAGTTTTGCTTTTATTTCCCTTGCTTCTGGAGATGTGTCTAGTAAGAAGTTGCTGTGACTAAGGTCAGTCAGGATGCTGCCTGTGTTGTCCTCAAGGATTTTGATAGATTCCTGTCTTACATTAGGTTTTTCATCCATTTTGAATTTATTTTTGTATATGGTGTAAGAAAGTGGTCCAGCTTTGTTCTTTTGCATGTAGCTGTCCAGGTTTCCCAACACCATTTGTTGAAGAGACTATCTTTTTTCGATTGGATATTCTTTTCCTGCTTTGTCAAAGGTTAATTGAGTATAGAGTTGAGGGTCCATTTCTGGGTTCTCTATTCTGTCCATTGATCCATGTGTCTGTTTTTATGCAAGTAATATACTCTCTTGATCACTATAGCTTTGTAATACAGCTTGAAGTCCAGAATTGTGATGCCTCTAGCTTTGGCTTTCTTTTTCAGCATTACTATGGCTATTTGGGGTCTTTTCTGGTTTCATACACAATTTAGGATTATTTGTTTCAGCTCTGTGAAAAATACTGGTATTGTTTTAATAGAACGTGTGGATTGCTTTGGGTAGTACAGAAATTTTACCAATATATATTCCTCCAATCCATGAACATGGAAAGTTTTTCCATTCCTTTGTGTCTTCTTCATTTCCTTTCATAAGTGTTATACAGCTTTTAGAATACAGATCTTTTACCTCTTTGGTTAGGTTTCTTCCTAGGTATCTTATTGTTTTTAGTGTATTTGTAAATGAGATTGATTCCTTGATTTCTCTTTCTGCTGCTTCATTGTTTGGGTATAGAAATGCAACTGACTTCTGTGCATTGATTTTATATCCTGAGATATATTCCTTCAGAGGAATAGGTATTAATTCTTCCTTAAATATTTGGTAGAACTGCCCTGGGAAACCATCTGGCCCTGGACTCTGGTTTGTTGGGAGATTTTTGATTACTGATTTAATTTCTTTGCTGGTTAGGATCTGTTCAGATTTTCCATTTCTTCCTGTTTAAGTTTTGGTAGTTTATATGTTTCTAGGAACCACATCTTTTTTTTCCAGATTGCCTAATTTGTGGGCTTATAATTGCTCATAATATTCTCTTATAATTGTTTGTATTTCTGTGTTGTTGGTTGTGATTTTTCTTCTCCCATTTGAGATTATATTTATTTGGGTCTTTTCTCTTTCCTTTTTGATAAGACTAGCTAGAAGTTTATCAATTTTGTTAATTCTCTCAAAGAATCAGCTTCTAGTTTCTTTGATCTGTCCTACTGTTCTTTTTTATTTCTATATCATTGATTTCTGCTCTAATCTTTATTATTTCCCTCCTCCTCCCAGATTTAGGCTTTATTTTCTGTTCTTTTATCAGCTCCTTTAGGTATAAAGTTAGGTTGTGTATTTGAGACTTTTCTTGCTTCATGAGGAAGACCTGTATTGCTCTATACTTCCATCTTTGGACTGCCTTTGTTGTATCCCAAAGTTTTGTACTGTCATGTTTTCATTTTCATTTGCTTCCTTGTATTTTTTGTCTTCTTTAATTTTTTGGTTGATGCATTCATTCTTTAGTAAGATGTTCTTTAACTTCCATGTATTTGTGGTCCTTCTAATTTTTTTTCTTGTGATTTACTTCAAGTTTTATAACATTGTCATCTGAAAACCTGCATGGTATGATCTCAATCTTTTTGTGCCAGTTGAGACCTGATTTGTGACCCAGTATATGATCTATTCTGGAGAATGTTCTGTGTGCACTAGAAAAATATGTGTATTCTGCTGCTTTAGGATGAAATATTCTGAATATATCTGTGAAATCCATCTGGTCCAGTGTGTCATTCAAAGCCCTTGTTTCCATGTTGATCTTCTGCTTAGATGATCTGTCCATTGCTGTGAGTAGGGTGTTAAAGTCCCCTACTATTATTGTATTATTTTTTAAAATATTTTATTTATTTATTTATTTGAGAGAGGGTGAGCAAAAGAGAGCACACGAGCAGGGGCAAGGGGAGAGGGAGAAGCAGACTCCCTTGACGAACAGAGTTCAACCCCATGACCCTCAGATTGTGACCTAAGGCAAAGGCAGATGCTTAACTAACTGAGCCATCCAGATGCTCCTATTATTGTATTATTGTCAACAACTTCCACTAAATTTGTTATTAATTGATCTATATATTTAGATATACCCCAAATTAGGGGTATAAATATTTACAATTGATAGATCTTGTTGGATATATCCTTTTATTATGATATAGTGTCCTTCTTCATCTCTTATTACAGTCTTTGGTTTAAAATCTAGTTTGTCTGATATAGGTATGGCTACTCCAGCTTTCTTTTGATGTCCATTAACATGATAAGTGGTCCTACACCCCCTAACTTTTAATCTGTAGGAGTCTTTGAGTCTAAAATGAGTCTCTTGGGTCTTCTTTTTTTAATCCATTCTGATACTCTATGTCTTTTGATTGGGGCATTTAATCTATTTACATTCAGGGTAATTATTGAAAGATATGAATTTAGTGCCATTTATTACCTGTAAAGTCTGGTTTCTGGAGATTTTCTTTGTTCCTTTCTAGTCTTTGTTACTTTCGGTGTCTCTTTCCACTCAAATGATCTCCTTTATTATTTCTTGCAGAGCTGGTTTAGTGTTCATGTACTCCTTTAGTTTTTGTTTGTCTTGGAAACTCTTTTATCTCTCCTTCTATTTTGAATGACAGCCTTGTTCAATAAAGTATTCTTTGCTGCATATTTTTCCCATTTAGCATCTTAAATATATCACACCCCTCCTTTCTAGCCTGCCAGGTCTCTGTGGACAGGTCTCCTGCCAGCCTTGTCTACCCTTATATGCTAAGGACTTTTTCTCCTGAGCTGCTTTCAGTATTTTCTCTTTAACCAAGTATTTTTCAAATTTCCCTATGATATGTTGCAGTGTTGGCCTGTTTTTTGTTTTGTTTTGTTTTGTTTTGAGGTAAGTTCTCTATGCCTCTTGGCCTTGAGTGCCTGAGGATTAGGGAAATTCCTGGCTATAATTTGTTCAAATGAATTTTCCTTCCCCTTTTCCCACTCTTCTTCAGAACTCCTCTGATAGCAATATTATTTTGCTTTATGGAATCACTGAGTTCCCTAAGTTTACCTTCATGATCCAAGAGTGTTTTTTCCCTCTTCGGCTTCATTATTTTCCATAATATTATCTTCTATATCACCTTTTCTCTCCTCTGCTTCTTCAGTCCTCGTTGTGATTATAACCAGTCTATTTTGCTTCTCGGTTATAGAATTTTTATTTCACCCTGACTAAGTCTTTTATCTCCACAGCAATGATTTCTCTGGTGTCTTTTATGTGTTTTTCAACTCCAGCTAGTAGTCTTATGACTATTGATCTAAATACTTATTCAGATATATTGCTTATATCTTTATTCAGCAAGTCCCTGGCTGTTATATCTTCCTGACCTTTCTTTTGGGGAGAATTCTTCTGTCTTGTCATTTTGTCTATGTTTCTATCTTTTGTGCATTATGAAAGATTGTTCTTTTTCCTGTACTTCAGAGTAATGTTATATTAAAAAGAGGCCATACACTGTCCAGGGCCTGGCACTTCAGGAAGTGCTTCTGGTGTATTGTATGAAAGAGAGAAAAAGAGAAAAGAAAGAAAGAAAGAAAGAAAGAAAGAAAGAAAGAAAGAAAGAAAGAAAGAAAGAAAGAAAGAAAGAAAGAAGATGAAAGAAAGAAAGAAAGAAAAAGAAGAAAGAAGAAAAAGGAAAAAAAGAAGTCAGATTTGAATAATAAGACAAGGGAATAAACAAATGAACAAAAAAATAAAAGCCTGGTACTGAAGACTAAAGATAAAGAAAAAAAAAAAGAAGAAGAAAATATATAAAAGATTTTAAAACTAAGAAATAAAAAAAAATAAAATTAAAAAATTTTTAAAAAAGAAGACCTGGTCCTATTTCCACCAGAACTAAAGCTGACACTTTGGAGCACTCCTTAGTCAATAGACTTGGTACATGCCAGGGGGCCTGTGTTGGTTTTCTGAGGGAAAGATCTGATGGGCTGGCTACAAAAAAACTTGCCCTAGTCAAGGTGCCCCAGCAGGGCACGGGGTCGGGGGGGCAGGGTTTGGTGTAAGGGACTCCAGCCTTCACTGGATGTGCTGCGTTTTTCTCTAAAGTCCAGCTGTGGTGTGGTTGGGAGAGGAAGGGAGAGGTAGTGGAGGAAGATGGTGTCACCCAACCCTCTCATCCTCAGGGAGGGGAAATCTTGGCCACCACTGTTCAGGAAGCCCTCACAGAAAAGTGAACAATCTCCTGTGTCCCAGGCTTTCATCAGATCCCTGCCCTTAACCTGTCTGTGTCCTGGCTGTCGCATACCCTGGACCCCCAGTTCTCCTGTATTTTATCTCTGGTCAGTGGCTGGGATTCAAATATCCAAATTTTAAAGGGCCTAGCAAGGTGCGTACCCACTTCCCTCCCCTGGAGAAGAGCCCCGTGGTGTGCCCGGCATCATTTTGTCCCAGATAAGCAGTTGAACAGTGCATGTATGGTGGCTACAGCGATAAGCTATGACCAGGTTTTCTACTGTCTGCATGCACCTCTATCCCTGCTCCATCCTGTCCCAGAAAAGCAGTTGCACATTGCACTCATGGTGGCTTGAGTCTATTGTGAAACATAGTGAAAAGCTGCTACTAAGTTAACTGCCCTCTGTGTGAACCTCTGTCCCCTTTTGTTGAATGAAATTCAATGGATCCTGGCTGGCCTTTTGTCCTTGGAGAGGCAAAATACCCTCTCACAAATATACTCCAGGAAGGGGAGCAATCTCTCCGAGTGCGACCCAGGGGACCCCTCACTGTGGCTTACTGTGTAGACCCTACACTCTGCTCTCTCCTGTTCTCCCCCTTTCTCACTGACTTCACTCCATTGAAAGGGTTCCCTTCCCTTCAGGGTCCAACAGCTTTTTTTGCCCCCAACTCATGGCTCTGAACCTCATATCTGCCGTGTTCTCTTCCTCCAACTGTGAAGGTTGTTTTCTTGATGCCCAGATCGATTTCCTAATTGTTCAAAATAGTTTGATGTTGATTTAGCTGTGTTCAAGGGATGAGGCAAAGCTCAGGGTCTCTCTGCCACTCCACTATTTTAACTCCTTCTCCCCGTATTTCTATTTTTCAAGAAAAAACTAAAAAAATAAAATAAAATAAATAAACTAAATTAAAATCAGAGGGTAGTACATCTTAGAATGTCAGAACACCTCGCCTGGTCTTTTCAACAATAAAATGAAAATACTATTTGTGTTGGTGGAAGGGCATGTTTTAAATTAAAAAAAAAAGTTTAATGGCTCTAACAGCTAAATGACAATGTGTGGAGCTTGATTGAATCCCAATTTGAATAAAACAGCTGTCAGATATATTTTGTGAGAAAGTAGAGAATCTAAATATGGACTTTTTTCTTTTAATTTTCTTTTTATTATGTAAATTAAATTTAGTTAACATATAGTGTATTATTAGTTTCAGGGTTAGAATTTAATGATTTAGGGGCGCCTGGGTGGGCTCAGATGGTTAAGGGTCTGCCTTCGGCTCAGGTCATGATCCCAGGGTCCCGGGATCAGTCCCGCATCAGGCTCCCTGCTCAGCGGGGAGCCTGCTTCTCCCTCTGCCTCTCTCTCTCTGTGACTCTCATGAATAAATAAATAAAACATTTAAAAAAGAATTTAATGATTTATCAGTTGCATATAACACACAGTGCTCATTACATCGAGTGCCCTCCTTAATGCCCAACACCCAATTACCGGATCCCCCCATGCACCTCCCCTCCAGCAACCCTGTTTGTTTCCTATAGTTAAAAGTCTCTTATGGTTTGCCTCCTCTCTGTTTTCATCTTAATTTTTCCTTCCTTTCCCCTATGTTCATCTGTTTTGTTTCTTAAATTCCACATATGAGTGAAATTATATGGTATTTGTCTTTCTCTGATTGCCTTATTTCGCTTAGCATAATACCCTTTAGTTCTATCCATGTCATTGCAAATGGCAAGATTTCATTCTTTTTGATAGCTAAGTGATATTAAGGAATTGTTTATTTTTGTAGATGTAATTAATGGCACCATATGTATATACAATAATATCTTTTGTTGAGAAATGCATTCTGCAGCATTTAGAGGTAAAATGTCATAATGTCTACAATTTATTCTAAAATATTTCAGAAAAATATAGGTGAAGTAAATATGGCTAAATATTCATTGTGTTAAGTCTAGGTAATGGTCATATGGGTGTTCAGTGTTCTATTCTTTCTATTTTTGGGCATGTTCAAGGAACTGTAATAAAAATAAATAATTAAAATTCTAAAATAACGTGAGTTTGATGAAACTTCTGGCTATAGGGCTGGAAAAAGGATTCCTAGTGTCTTATTTTTTTCTTCCAGCCCTTTAAGGTTGGTTTTTGTAAGAATTCACATGTGAAGAGGGATTCTGGACACATTTGTTCAGATGGCTCTGGCCTATTGTTAAATTCCCTCAGCCTGAGCCTAGTGGGAACTCACAACCTGCCTCTTCAACTGCACCAGCACCAGCCATCAAGAAACCAGGGCCTGCCACTATCAATGGGAACCATACAATGAACTCTGAGAGTAAAAAAAAATTCATTGATTTTGATTACTGCTCTCCCCAGTCCCTAGAACAGTTTTCTGTAGTGAAACAATCAATATTTGATGAGCAAATAAAAGAAGGAAGAGAGACCCACCTCCAACATACATACAGTTACTCTCCACAAAGCACAGCATTTGGTTAAGGGAAGACAGGTACATCCTGGGCGGACTGAACCAAGGGCAGTCCCTTTCAACCAAGCACCCCTGAAATCTAACTCATTAAAGGATTTAAATAGTGTTCAATATATTGCTTCTCATCTTGGAAATCAGTGTCAAATTCCCATGTCTTCTCAACTAATGGCTGGCAACATCAGCCCCAGAATTTCAGTTCATGAACCTAGACACTTCTACCTCAGCTTGTTGATTCCTTGAATCCCCAGGGATGGATAAAGATGAACCACCACAGAGCCATTTTGACATCCAAAAGCATTCAAAATGCTAGGATGAGCATAAATTGAGAGACTTGAGACCTAATCTCAAATCTGCTCTGTAGTTTCCTATTGGACTCCTTAGCTGGGCACTCAACTACTCTGGGTTTCTGTTTCCTCAGAAGTTAACAGGAAAAAAAATAAACAATTACCCCCCTTACATATTCACAAGGGAGTTACAAAAACAAAAGCCAATAAATATCTGTGGTTTTTAAAGAGAATAACCCTAAAATTATTATTCTATTATCATTAGGAAATTATTTTCTCAAGGTGCCCCAGTAGGAGTTGAGAGCCTCCCTTCCCTTCCCCCAAGTCATCAGGGGTATCTTGATAAAAACAAAGATGGAATCACATCACTTTCTTTTTCAAAAACCTTCAATATTGGCCCATTGTCTTTCTAAAGTATTTTTTTTTAAGATTTTATTTATTTGACAGAGAGAGACACAGCAAGAGAGGGAACACAAGCAGGGGGAGTGGGAGAGGGAGAAGCAGTCTTGGTCCTCTCCCAGAAGGACCCTGGGATCATAACCCGAACTGAAGGCAGACGCTTAATGACTGAGCCACCAAGGCGCCCTGCCCACTGTCTTTCTAAATCTCAGTACCAGGGTGGAGTGGTCAGGCTCCATGAGATAAATGTCAAGGCCTAGGAATTACCTTACCCACTCCCCCACAGCAAAAATCCTTTCATAACCATTTTTCTGAGACCTGAAAAGCCTTTTGTTGCATGAAATTTTATTTTTTCATTTCTTCTTTTTGATTATATATGTTTTTATTTTTATTTAAATTCTAGTTAGTTAACATATAGTGTAACATTGGTTTTAGGATTAGAATTTAGTGATTATTACATATAACACCCAGCGCTCATCAAAACAAGTGCCCTCCTTAATACCCAACACCCATTTAGCCCATCCTCCACCCACCTCCCTCCATCAACCCTCAGTTCTCTATTGTTAAGAATTTCTTATGGTTTCCTTCCATCTCCTTTTTTTTCCTTCCCATATGTTTATCTGTGTTTTTTTTCTTAAATCACACATATGAGTGAAATCCTGTGGTATTTGTCTCTGACTGACTTATTTTGTTTAGCATAATACACACTAGCTCCATACACCTTGCTTCAAATGGCAAGGTTACATTCTTTTTGATGGCTGAGTTATATTCATATATATCTATACACACTCCACCTCTTCTTTCTCCATCCATGATGGGCTCTTCCCATAGTTTGGCAATTGTTGATAATGCTGCTATAAATATCAGGAAGCATGTGCCACTTGGAATCAGTATTTTTGTATCCTGTGGATAAATACCAAGTAGTGCAATTGCTGGGTCATAGGGTCGTTCTATTTTTAACTATTTAAGGAACCTCCATACCATCTTCCAGAATGGCTGCAACCATTTGCATTCCCACCAACAGTGAAAGAGGGCTTCCCTTTCTCTGCATCCCTGACAACATCTGTTGTTTCTTGTGTTGTTCATCTTATACATTCTGACCTATGTGAGGTGGTATCTCATTGTGGTTTTGATTTGTATTTCCCTGATAATGAGTGATGTTGAGTATCTTTTCATGTGTCTATTAGCCATCTGGATGTCTTCTTTGGAATAATGTCTACTCATGTCTTTGGCCCATTTCTTATTTGGATTATTGTTTTTTGGGTGTTGAGTTTGATAAGTTCTTTGTGTATTTTAGATACTAACCCTTTACCAGATATGTCACTTGCAAATATCTTCTCCCAATCCATAGGCGGCTTTTTACTTTTGTCGATTGTTTCCTTCTCTGTGCAAAAGCTTTTTATCTTGATGAAGTCCCAATAGTTCATTTTTATTTTTGTTTCTCCTGCGAGACATGTGCCAAGGTCAAACAGGTTATTGCCTGTGTTCTCCTCTAAGATTTTAATGGTTCCCTGTCTCATATTTAGGTATTTTGTCCATTTTGAGTTTGTTTTTTATGTATGGTGTAAGAAAATGGTCCAATTTCATTCTTCTGCATGTGGCTGTCCAATTTTCCTAATACCATTTGTTGATGAACAAATTTCTCTTTTTTCCATTGAATATTCTTTCCTGCTTTGTCAAAGATTAGTTCACCATATAGTTATGGGTCCAGTTGTGGGTTATTTATTCTGTTCCATTGATCTATGTGTCTGTTTTTGTGCCAGTACCATACTGTCTTGATCACTATAGCTTTGTAATACAGCTTGAAGTCTGGAATTGTGATGCCTCCAGATTTGCCTTTCTTTTTTAGGATTGCTTTCACTATTTTGGGTCTTTTGTGGTTCCATACAAATTTTAGGATTATTTGTTCCAGTTCTGTGAAAAATGTCGATGGTATTTTGATAGGGATTGCATTGAATCTGTAGATTGCTCTGGGCAGCATAGACATTTTCACCACATTTAATCTTCCAATCCATGAGCATGGAATGTTTTTTCATCTCTTTGTGTACTCTTCAATTTCTTTAATAAGTGTTCTATAATTTTCAGAGTACAGACCTCTTTAGTTTGGCTTATTCCTAAGTATCTTAGGTTTTTTGGTGCAATTGTAAATGGGATTGATTTTTTTATTTCTTTTTCTTTTGCTCCATTATTGGTGTATAGAAATGCAACAGATTTCTGCACATTGATTTTATATCCTGCAACTTTGTTGAATACATGTATTAGTTCTAGCAATTTTTTGGTCAAGTCTTTTGGGTTTTTTACATAGATTATCATGTCATCTGCAAATGTTGAAAGTTTGACTACTTCCTTGCCAATCTGGATGCATTTTATTTCTTTCGGTGTATGATTGCTGAGGCTAAGACTTGCAGTACAGTGTTAAATAGTAATGGTGAGAGTAGACATCCCTGTCTTGTACCTGACCCTAGAGGAAAAGCTCTCAGTGTTTCCGTATTGAGGATGATATAAACTGTGGGCCTTTCATATATTGTCTTTATGATGTTAAGGTATGTTCCATCTATACCTTCTGTGTTGAGGGTTTTTTCAGGAATGGATTCTGTATTCTGTAAAATGATATTTTTCTGCATCTATTGACAGGGACATATGGTTCTTATCCTTTCTTTTATTTCTGTGGTGTATCACTTTGTTTGATTTGCAATTATTGAACCATGCTTGTAGCACAGGAATAAATCCCACTTGGTCATGGTGAATAATTCTTTAAATGTACTGTTTTATTCTATTTTTTAGTTTCTTTTTGAGAATTTTTCCATCCATCTTCTTCAGGGATATTGGTCTATAATTCTCCTTTTTAGTGGGGTCTTTGTCTGGTTTTGGAATCAAGGTAATGCTGGCCTCATAGAATGAGTTTGGAAGTTTTCCTTCCATTCCTATTTTTTGAAACAGTTGGAAAAGAATAGGTATTAACTCTTCCTTAGATATTTGGTAGAATTCCGCCTAGAAAGCCACCTGGGTTTTTGATTACTGATTCAATTTTTTGCTTGTTCTGAGTCTGTTCAAATTTTCTATTTCTTCCTGTTTCAGCTTTGATAGTTTGCATATTTCTAGGAATTTTCCATTTCTTCCAGATGTCCAGTTTGTTGGCATATAAATTTTCCTAATATTCTCTTATAATTTTTTTTTATTTCTGTGTTCTTGCTTGCGATCTCTCCTCTTTCATTCTTGATTTTATTTCTTTGGGTCCTTTTTTATTTTTGATAAGTCTGGCTAGGGGTTTACCAATTTTGTTAATGCT
Source organism: Neomonachus schauinslandi (assembly GCF_002201575.2). Taxonomy (NCBI): domain Eukaryota; kingdom Metazoa; phylum Chordata; class Mammalia; order Carnivora; family Phocidae; genus Neomonachus; species Neomonachus schauinslandi. The sequence continues at coordinate 76,586,810 of NC_058419.1, read as the reverse complement.
TTCAAAGAACTAGCTTTTAGTTTCATTGATCTGTTCTACTGTTTTTTTGTTGTTATTTCTATATAATTTTTTTTTCTGCTCTCATCTTTATTATTTCCCTTCTTTTGCTGGTTTTAGCCTTTATTTGCTCTTCCTTTTCTAGTTCCCTTAGGTGCAAGTTTAGATTGTGTATTTGAGATTTTTGCTTCTTGAGGTAGGCCTGTATTGCTATATACTTCCCTCTGGGGACTGCCTTTGCTACATCCCAAAGGTTTTGGACTGTCGTGTTTTCATTTTCATTTGCTTCCATGTATTTATTTCTTCTTGAATTTCCTGGTTATCCCATTCATTCTTTAGTAGGATTGTCTTTACCCTCCATGTATTTGTGGTCTTTCCAAATTTTTCTTGTGTTTGACTTCATGTTTCATAGCATTCAGTTCTGAAAATATGCATGGTATGATCTCCGTCTTTTTGTACTTGTTAATGGCTGATTTCTTTTATTATGCTTTGTTAATCACCATACATTACATCATTAGTTTTTGATGTAGTGTTCCATGATTCATTGTTTGTGTATAACACCCAGTGCTCCATGCAGAACGTGCCCTCTTTAATACCCATCACCAGACTAACCCATCCTCCCACTCCACTCCCCTCCAGAACCCTCAGTCTGTTTTTCAGAGTCCATCCTCTCTCATGGTTCATCTCCCCTTCCGATTTCCCCCTCTTCATTCTTCCCCTCCTGCTATCTTCTTCTTCTTCTTTTTAAACATATAATGTATTATTTGTTTCAGAGGTCCAGATCTGCGATTCAACAGTCTTGCACAATTCACAGCACTCACCATAGCACATACCCTCCCCAATGTCTATCACCCAGCCACCCTATCCCTCCCACCCCCCACCACTCCAGCAACCCTCTAGCAGCAATGTCCACAATAGCCAAACTGTGGAAAGAGCCAAGATGTCCATCGACAGATGAATGTATAAAAAAGATGTGGTATATATATACCATGGAATATTATGCAGTCATCAAAAGGAATAAAATCTTGCCATTTGCAATGACGTGGATGGAACTGGAGAGTGTTATGCTGAGCGAAATAAGTCAATCAGAGAAAGACATGTATCATATGACCTCACTGATATGAGGAATTCTTAATGGCTGATTTTTGACCAAATATGTGATCTATTCTGGAGAATGTTCCATGTGCATTTGAAAAGAATATATATTCTGCTGCTTTAGGAGGAAATGTTCTGAATATATATTTTAAGTCCCTTTGGTCCAGTGTGTCACTGAAAGCCATTGTTTCCTTGTTGATTTTCTTATTAGATGATCTGTCCATTTCTTTAAGTGGGGTGCTAAAGTCCCCTGCTCTTATTGTATTGTTATTGATGAGTTTATGTTTGTTATTAATTGACTTACATGTTTGAGTGTTCCCAAGTTGGAGGCATAAATATTTACAATTTTTAGATCTTCTTGATAAATAGACCCCTTAAATATGATATAATACCCTTCTTCATCTCTTGCTATAGTCTTTGGTTTAAAATCTAGTTTGTCTGATATAAGTATAGCAACTCCAGCTTTCTTGTGATATCCATGATTATGAAAGATGGTTCTCCAGCCCCTCAGTTTTAATCTGCAGGTGTCTCTAGGTCTAAAATGTGTCTCTACTAGGCAACATATAGGTGATGTTTTTTAATCTGTTCTGATAACCTATGTCTTTCGATTAGAGCATTTAGTCCATTTATATTCAGAGTGATTATTGGCAGATATGAATTTAGTGTCATTGTGTTACATGTAAATTTGTTGTTTCTTGTGACATTATGTGTTCTTTTCTAGTCTTTGTTGCTTTTGGTCATTTTTCTCCAACAAGTCCCCTTTAATATTTCTTGCATGGCTGGTTTACTAGTCACAAGCTCAATTTTTGTTTGTCTGGGACACTCTTTATCTCTCCTATTCTGAATGACAACCTTGCTGGATACAGTATTCTGGCTGCATATTTTTCCCATTCATCATGTTGAATATATCTTTCCACTCTGTTATGGCCTGTCAAGTCTCTGTGGACAGATCTGCTGTGAACCTTATTGTCTTCCCTTGTAGGTTAAGGAATTTTTTCCCTCTCGTTGCTTTCAGGATTCTTTCCTTGTCTGTGTATTTTGTGAATTTGACTGTGATATGTCTTGGTGATAGCTGGCTTTTGTTGAATTTAATGCTGTGCTCTGTGCTTCTTGGATTTTGATGTCTGTTTATTTCTCCTGATAGGGTAATTTTCAGCTATATATATATTTTTTCAAATATAACTTCTGCCCCCTTTTCTCTCTCTTTTTCTTCTAGGACTCATATGATATGAATATTATTACACTTTTAAGAGTTCCTGAGTTCCCTAAGTCTACATTCATGATCTAATACCTGTCTTTCCCTCTTCTTTTCAGCCTCATTATTTTCCATAATTTTATCTTGTATATCACTGGTTCTTTCCTCTGATTTGTCCATCCTTGTTGTCATTGCCTCCATTCAGTTTTGCTTCTCAGTTATAGCATTTTTTATTTTGGCCTCACTATATTTTAGTTCTTTTATTTCTGCAGTAAGGGATTCTGTAGTGTCTTCTATGTTTTGTTTTTCAAGCCCAGCTAGTATCCTTATGATTATTATTTTAAAATCTGGTTTAGGCATCTTACTTATATCCATATTGATTAAATCCCTGGCTGTTACTTCTTCCTGTTTTGTTTTGTTTTGTTTTTTTCTTTTGAGGTAAATTCCTCCACTTGTCGTTTTGTCTAGGTCACTGTTTTTTGAGTAATTGTTAGGAAAGCCTGTTGTATTCCTGTTCCTGAGAGTAATAGCTATATAATAGAAGAGATACAAAAAATAAAAATTTTAAAAAATTAGACGTTCTATACTATCTTGGGCCTGGTGCTTTAGAAGTTATTTCAGAGTGTGCATCTTGCTATTGTGTTTTGGCTGCTCCTTCCCTCAGGTCAGTCCTCTGCAGAGTTTCTCCTTGCCTGCCGTAGGGGTTGTTTGGATCTTGTCCCTGTGTGGCAAGTTTTAACTAGGTGTGTTTTGGTCTGCTTGTTAAAGGAAGCTAGATTAAAAAAAAAAAAAGGATCCTAGATCTTATTTTCCCTAGAGCTGATGCTTTTCAGCTCTCTATGATCAGTAGATTTGGTGCATGTGAGAAGTTTGTGCTGGTCTTCTGGGGGAAGGGACTGCTGTGGTGATTCTCAGATGGACTTGCCCTAGTGGAGATGAACCTACAGGGTGCAGGAGGACAGGGCTTGGTTTATGTGGCTCTGGCCTCCACTGGGTGGCACTATGTTGATCATTAAAGTCGGTCAGTGCTGATGGGCGGGGGTGGGGGGGGTGTGCAGATTGCATCACCCAGCTCTCTCATCCCTGGAGTGGGGACATCATGCCCTCCACTCTTCAAGAAGCCCTCACAGAAGAGCAAACAATCACCCCTCTTGTGTCCCCAACTTCTATCAGATCCCTGTCTTACCCTTATCTGTCTGAGCTGTCTGCCTGCCAGGTGGCACAGTACTCTTGTGTTTTATGTAAGGCACACAGCTGGGTATCAAAAGTCCAAATTTTAGAGATCTGCATGCTGCAGACCCATGCTGATCCTCTGGGGGAGGGTCTCAACACACTGTGGTCATTGCTGGTTTGGCCCAGAAAACAGTCCCGTAACTGCAGTGGTTCAGACTTTATGGTAAATCACAGGAGAAAGCCAGTACCAAGGTTTGCTGCCCTCTGCTGGTGTCTTTGTTCCTATGCTAGTGAACCAGGCAGAATGTTGGTGCCACCAGTTCTTTTGTCCCCCAGAGAGGCTGTGCCACTACTCCCAAATACACTCCATGAAGGGAAACTCTTTCTTCCTATATGACCCAAGGTATCCTTAGGTCATGCTGCCCACTCCCTGGTCTCTGCCTTCCTTCCCTACTGGAGCACAACCTTGGTGACAGTGTGGACTTCCCAAACTTCAGACTTTGCACTCTGGTACATATAAAAACCTGCAGTAGAAGCGCCTGGGTGTCCTAGTTGGTTAACTGTCTGACTTCAGCTCAGGTCATGATCTCAGGGTCCTGAGATCAAGCCCAGAGTTGGGCCCTGTGTTCAGTGAGGAGTATGCTTGCTTCTCTGTCCTTCCCCCCACTTGTGTTCTGTCTCTCTCTATCTCTCTCAAATAAATAAATAAAATCTTAAAGAAAACCTAAAGTACTCAGCCCCTCTCCTTTTCCCAGTTAGTAGTTTTGGGGAAGAGCTTTTCTTGTGCAATCACCTGCAGGTGCTCTCACTCTTTCCTTCTCTCTCTCCTTCACTCTTGTTCCTCTCTCACTATCAAGGATCCCTCCCCTCCACAACACCTGCAGTTCTTTTCTCCCCCAAATCAACACTCTGCAGCTCCTAACTTCCATTATATGACCATTTCTCTACCTTTAGTTGTGCAGCTTGCTCTCTCAGTCTTCAGATCAATTTCTTGGGTATTCAGAATTTGATATTTATCTAGCTGTGTTTGAGGGACAAGGCAAGTTTAGGGTCCCCCTACTCCACCATCTTTCACAAAGCTTTGATTTCTTTTTCTTTCAACCATGAAGTGGCCCCCTTAGAGCAGCTCGGATGGAAGTACCCCCAACTTTGGCTCCCTCCCTGAGAAGAAAATGGTGAATTATGATTCATTCTTCGGGATAGGCTAAAGGAAGGGAGAAAATATGTGTGTGTGTATGTCTGTGTTTTGTGTCTGTGTTTGTATATGTAAAAATTTCCTGGGGAATGAAGGAATGTCAAAAAGTACCAGAGTAAGGGCACCTTTGCATCCTCCACAATAAGGAACTGATGAGGGATAGAAACAGAATGTTCACCTTTAGCCCAGAAGGCTTACTTATAGCCTGCATAGTTCTGACAAGAATTAAATATGTACTAGTTGCTACAATCTTAAAGGGTCTCATGACTGCCTGTACATCTCACTGATAGTTAATATCCAGCTGAATGATAAGGACCAGAGAAATCTTAGGAAAGTAGTTTTATGAGTAGAAATTCAAAGAAAATATTTATAATCTAATATTCCCTGCATGTCTCTTCCCCCTTGAACACTAAGCATATAATTAGCAGCTTCTTAGAACAAAAGAGCAACTCTTTCTACCCACGGGTCTTGTCCCCATGCTACTTAAATAAACTTAGACCACATTGCACTGTAAAACATCTCAAGAATTCTTTCATGACCATTGCGCTCAATGATCCTGCAACATTTTTGGTGGCCCATATGGAGACAATGGGGTGAATCCAAGACATCAGTGTGACTTGGTAAGTCTTTGTTATCCCCAGTCTTTGTTTCTTATTTGTTCTTTTCCTGGAGACAGCCTGAATAGTATGACCCTTCAGAACACACCTAGTCTGAGTGCTCAGGAGGTAACTTTTGCCTATGGCTACACTGTGGAGAAGGACAAACTTCTGCCACCCAGCTGGATACCAGTACCTTGGCCGTAATGGCATTTGGCTAAGAAATCAGGCTCTTCCTATTTTACCTGTTCTTTTAACACATATTCTTCACGGGCTGGGGATGGCCATACATGTCATTAAGAAGGCCACTGATCTCAAGACTCCTGTGTGTTTCTTCATAAATAACCCAGCATAATACTATGATGAACATAAAATACAAAATACACCTGACTTTGTGTGTCCCCAAAGTGAGTGGTTAGAGCTATTACCCAGTTGGGGAACTCACCCAATGGGGGACCGCTCCCTTGGGGCTGGGTCATGGATAAAGCTTATGACAATGTTTCCAAGATTAGATAGGAGTTCCACACTTTCATTTTTAAATGTCTCTCATCTGTCCTTACACATGAGCTCTTTGGTGTTCTCAGTCCTGCTATCAGATTGCAAGTACTTCTAGCTTAGGCATATGAAGCTGAATGTGATATAAAATAGCTTTCCTTTCTTAAAAAAGGCCAGCACTACTACTCCATCCATTAATACTATATCTAGAGGCTTACAAAGGGTACTACTATTGGTCACCAAATATATTGACTCCCTCAAAACAAAAAGAGGCAGTCCCAATATCTACAGTGTTTCAGTTCATTCACAGGCACCCACTGTAGTCTAGAATGCAATGGGGAAAGAAAGGGAGGTCAACACCCCTTCTCAGAAACTGCAAAGGTGTCAGAGTGGTCAATAATGAGGGGCACCTCCCATCACTTTGAACCCTAGGAACCTTTGGCAATATTCCTGATGAGACACCATTTGGAAGCTGAGGGGGATTTTGGCAATGGACTCCTAGGTATTTAATGTACTCTCCTTGCATTGTAGGAATTGGCTATGGGATCAACTTCATCAATCCCAAAGGATTCCCCTTTGGGCTGTGTCCTAACACATTGTAATCAATTTGGACAACAGGATTTAAAAAGAAGCAACTCATATTCTGTAATAACACCTGGTTTCAATATTCTCTGGAAAATTAGGAAAAATTGCCCATGAATGGGTCCTTAAACTTCAATATTATGTATCAATTAGACCTTTTTTTATAGACATGAGGGAAAATGGACAGAAATCCTATATACTCAGGCCTTTATTGCCCTTTATCAAAACTCTAATCTGTCCATATACCCTTAGGAGGCCTAAGAAAACCCATCTCCTCACACTCTATTCCTCCAACTACCATCAGCTCAGCTGCCTCAGGCCCTTCTACTTCTGTTAAAATATCCAGTGTGTTATGTCATGTTTTCTATGTGCCCCCCCCTTTTTTCTCTCTTGTAAATAAGTTGCTGCCAAGACCCTGTATATAACTCCCAATGTTTTTTTCCTAAGACATTTGTCTCCTCTATCTTTGTTTCTTTTGTGTGTCAGATCTATAATATACTTTGAGAGAACTGGATGAATGTTGCCTGACTTTTTTTTTTGTTGTTTTTTTGTATATGGGTCTTCTCACTCATTTGTTTCCAGCTAATGGCTATGAAAATTTGAGCCAATTGTTTGGTTACTCTACCTGCAAATGAGGACTTTATAATTTTTAATTAAATTAAATTAGCCAACACAGTAAATCATTAGTTTCACTAATTTTTTTAAAAAGATTTTATTTAGGGGCGCCTGGGTGGCTCAGTCGTTAAGCGCCTGCCTTCGGCTCGGGTCATGGTCTCAGGGTCCTGGGATCGAGCCCCACATCGGGCTCCCTGCTCTGCGGGAAGCCTGCTTCTCCCTCTCCCACTCCCCCTGCTTGTGTTCCCTCTCTCGCTGTATCTCTCTCTGTCAAATAAATAAAATCTTTAAAAAAAAAAAAGATTTTATTTATCTGACAGAGACACAGTGAGAGAGGGAAAACAAGCAGGGGAGTGGGAGAGGGAGAAGCAGGCTTCCTGCAGAGCAGGGAGCCCGATGCGGGGCTAGATCCCAGGACCCTGAGACCATGACCCGAGCCGAAGGCAGGCGCTTAACGACTGAGCCACCCAGGCACCCCTAAATCATTAGTTTCAGAAGTAGTGTTAGTCACCATACAGTAGATCATTAGTTTTTGATGTAGTGCTCCATGATTCATTGTTTGCATTTAACACAGGGCTCCATGCAATACGTGCCTCCTTAATACCCATCACCAGGCTGACCCATCCCCCCCACCAATCCTCCCCTCTAAAACCCTCAGATTGTTTCTTAGAGTTCATAGTCTCCCTCTTCTGTCTCCCTCTTCATTTTTCCCTTCCTTCTCCTAATGTCCTCCATGCTATTCCATATATTCCACAAGTAAGTGAAACCATATGATAATTGACTTTCTCTGCTTGACTTATTTCACTTAGCATAGTCTCCTCCAGCCCCATCCATGTTGATGCAAAAGTTGGGTATTCATCCTTTCTGATGGCTGAGTAATATTCCATTGTATATATGGACCACATCTTCTTTATCCATTCTGTTGAAGGGCACCTCGGCTCTTTCCACACTTTGGCTATTGTGGACATTGCTGCTATGAACATTGGGGTCCATATAGCCCTTCATTTCACTACATCTGTGTCTTTGGGGTAAATACCCAGGAGTGTAATTGCTGTGTCATAGGGGAGCTCTATTTTTAATTTTTTGAGGCACCTCCACACTGTTTTCCAAAGTGGCTGGACCAACTTGCATTCCCACCAACAGTGTAAGAGGGTTCCCCTTTCTCCACATCCTTACCGACACTTGTTGTTTCTTTCCCTGTCCATTTTGACTTGTCAATTTTTGCCATTCTGACAGGGGTAAGGTCGTATCTGAATGTGGTTTTCATTTGAATTTCCTTGATGGCAAATAATGATGAACATTTTTTCATGTGTCTGTTAGCCATTTGTATGTCTTCTTTGGAGAAGTGTCTGTTCATGTCTTCTGCCCATTTTTTTACTTGATTATTTGTTTTTTGGGTGTTGAGTTTGAGAAGTTCTTTATAGGTCTTGGATACCAACCCTTTGTCTGTAGTGTCATTGGCAAAAATCTTCTCCGATTCCATATGTTGCTTCTTTGTTTTGTTGACTGTTTCTTTTGTTGTGCAGAAGCTTTTTATCTAAATGAAGTCCCAAAAGTCCATTTTGCTTTTTTTCCCCTTGCTTTTTGAGACATGTGTTGAAAGAACTTGCTGTGGCCGATGTTGAAGAGGTTACTGTCTATGTACTCTAGGACTTTGATAGATTCTTGCCTCATATTGAGGATTTTCATCCATTTTGAGTTTATCTTTGTGTATGGTGTTAGAGAATGGTCGAGTTTCATTCTTCTGCATGTGGCTGTCCACTTTTCCCAGCATCATTTATTGAAGAGACTGTCTTTTTTCCATTGCATATTTTTTCCTGCTTTGTCGAATATTATTTGACCATAGAGTTGAGGCTCTCTCTTCTGTTCCATTGATCTATGTGTCTGTTTTAGTGCCAGTACCATGCTATCTTGGTGATCACAAGTTTGTAATATAGCTTGAAATCAGGCAATGTGATGCCCCCAGCTTTGTTTTTCTTTTTTGACATTTCCTTGTCAATTCGTGGTCTTTTCTGATTCCATACAAATTTTAGGATTGTTTGATCCAGCACTTTGAAAAATGCCATTGGAATTTTGATCAGGATGGCGTTGAAGTTATAGATTGCTCAGGGTAGCATAGACATTTTAACACTGTTTATTCTTCTGACCCATGAGCATAGAATATTTTTCCATCTTTTTGTGTCTTCTTCAATTTCTTTCATGAATGTTCTGTAGTTCCTAGAGTACAGATACTTTACTTCTTTGATTAGGTTTATTCCAAGTTATCTTATGTTTTTTGGTGCTATTGTAAATGGAATCGATTCTCTAATTTCACTTTCTACAGTTACATTGCATACATACAGAAAGCAACTGATTTCTGTGCATTGATTTTGTATCCTGCCACATTACTGAATTGCTGGATGAGTTCTAGTAATTTGGGGTTGGAGTCTTTCAGATTTTTCACATAAAGTATCATGTCATCTGAGAAGAGAGAGAGTTTGACTTCTTCTTTGCCAATTTGAATACGTTTGATTTCTTTTTGTTGTCTGATTGCTGTTGCTAAGACTTCTAGTACTATGTTGAACAATAGTGGCAAGAGTGGGCATCCTTGTCGTGTTCTTTATCTTACGGAAAAGCTCTCAGCTTTTCCCCATCGAGAATGATATTCACTGTGGGTTTTTCATAGATGGATTTTATGAGAGTGAGGAATGTTCCCTCTATCCCTACACTGAAGAGTCTTAATTAAAAGGATGTTGTATTTTATCAAATTCTTTTTCTGCATCCATTGAGAGGACCATATGGTTCTTTTCTCTCCTCTGATTAATGTGTTCTATCACACTGATTGATTTGAGAATGTTGAACCACCCTTGCATCCTGGGGATAAATCCCACTTGATCATGGTGGATGATCCTTTTAATGTACTGTTGGGTCCTATTAGCTAGGATTTTGTTAAGAATTTTGGAATCCATATTCATCAAGGTTATTGGTCTGAAATTCTCCTTTTGATGGGGTCATTACCTGTTTTGGGGATCAAGGTAATGCTGGCCTCATAGAATGAGTCTGGAAGCATTCCTTCTGTTTCTATTTTTGGAAACAGCTTCAAGAGAATAGGTATTATTTCTTCTTTGAAATGGTAGAATTCCCAGGGAATCCATCAGGCCCTGGACTCTTGTTTTTTGGGAGGTTTTTGATCATTGCTTCAATCTCGTTACTGGTTATTGGTCTATTCAGGTTGTCATTTCCTTCCTGTTTCAGTCTTGGTAGCTTATAGGTTTCCACGAGGGCATCCATTTCTTCCAGTTGCTTAATTTATTGGCATATAGTTGTTGATAATAATTTCTGATAATTGTTTCTATTTCCTTGGTGTTAGTCGTGATCTCTCCCCTTTCATTCATAATTTTATGAATTTGGGTCCTTTCTCTTTTCTTTTGGATAAGTCTGGCCAGTGGTTTATCGATCTTATTAATTCTTTCAGAGAACTTGCTTCTAGTTTTGTTGATCTTTACTCTACTGTATTTCTGGTTTCTAGTTCATTGATCTCTCTTCTAATCTTAATTATTTCTCTTCTAATGCATGGCTTAGGCATCATTTGTTGTTTTATCTTCTGTTCTTTAAGGTGTAAAGTTAGTTGGTGTAGTCAGGATTTTTCTATTTTTGTGAATGAGGCTTGGATGGCTAGGTATTTCCCCCTTAGGACCGCCTTTGCAGTATCCCATAGGTTTTGGACTGATGTGCTTTCATTCTCATTGGTTTCCAGGAATGCTTTAAGTTCTTCTTTGATTTCCTGGTTGACCCAAACATTCTTAAGCAGAGTGGTCCTTAGCTTTCAAGTGTTTGAATTTCTGCCAAATTTTTTCTTGTGATTGAGTTCCAGTTTTAAAGCATTATGGTCTGAGAAGATGCAGGGAGTAATCTCAATCTTTGGTATTGGTTGAGACCTGATTTGTAACCCAGTATGTGGTCTATTCTGGAGAATGTTCTGTCCGCATTCATGAAGAATGAGTATTCTTTTGTTTTAGGGTGGAATGTTCTGTATGTATCTATGAGGTCCATCTGGTCCAGTGTGTCATTCAAAGCTCTTTGTTCTTTGTTGATTTTCTGCCTAGATGATCTGTCTATTGCTGAGAGTGGAGTATTGAGGTCTCCTACAATTAACGTATTGTTATCAATATGACTCTTTATTTTTGTTAACAGTTGGCTTATGTAGTTGGCTGCTCCAATGTTGGAGGCAAAGATATTTACAATTGTTAGATATTCTTGTTGGATAGACCCTTTAAGAATGATATAGTGTCCTTCTGTGTCTCTAACTACAGTCTTTAGATTAAAATCTAATTTTTCTGACATGGGAATTGCTACCCCAGCTTTCTTTTGATGTCCCTTGGCATGAAAAATAGTTCTGCACTCACTTTCAGTGTGGATGTATCTTTAGGTTCAAAATGAGTCTCTTGTAGACAGCATATGGTGGGTCCTGTCTTTTTATCCAGTCTGCAACCATGTGCCATTTTATGGGAGCATTTAGGCTGTTCACCTTGGGAGTGATTATTGAAAGATATGAATTTATTGTCATCATGCTACCCTGTGCACCCCTCATTTCTACAGATTGTCTCTGTAAATTTCTGTTCTATATCACTCTTGGGGTCTTTCTCCTTTTATATATCCCTGCCTTAATATTTCTTGCAAGGCTGGTTTAGTGGTCACATATTCTTTCAGTTTCTGCCGGTCTTGGAAGCTCTGCATCTCTCCATCCATTCTAATTGACAGCCTTGTCAGATAAAATATTATTGGCTGCATGTTCTTCTCATTTAGTATCCTGAATATGTCTTGCCAGCCCTTTGTGGTTTGCTGGGTCTCTATGGATGGGTCTGACGTGATTCTGATGTTCCTCCATCTGTACGTAAGGAATCTCTTCCCCCTAAATGCCTTTAAGATGGTTTCCTTGGTTCTAAGGTTTGCGAGTTATACTATTACATTCTGGGGCGTTGGTCAGTTCTCCTTGATCTTGGGAGTGGTCCTCTCTGCTTCTAGGACACAAATATTTGTTTCATTCCCCAGATTAGGGAAGTTTTCAGCTATGATTTGCTCAAATATATCTTCTAGTTCTCTCTCTCTCCACCCCCTCAGGGATCCCAATAATTCTGACATCGGAACATATCATTGTGTCACTTATTTGTCTCATTGTGTTTTCATGGATTTTAAGCTGTTTCTCCGAGGCCTCCTCTTTCCTTCTTTTCTATCAGTTTGTCTTCTAGATCACTAATTTATTATTCTGCCTTGTTTACCCTAGCTGTTAGAGTATTTAGATTAGATCGGATCTCATTGATAACATTTTTAATTTCTGCCAGTTCAGCTCTCATTTCTGGTGTTAGAGACTCTGTGTTGCCGTTAATCGATTTCTCCATTCTAGCTATCTTCTCCATAACTGTTACCCTGAAGTCTATTTCCTACATCTTGCTTATATCTATACTATTTGTAAATCTGTGGCAGAAGTTACAGTCTCGGAGTCTTTCCTATTTTGGGGGTTCCTCCTCTTAGTCACTTTGTTGAGGGGTGGTTGAGGGAATGTACAGAATCCAAATTATTGACCACAACCCAATCAAGAGGCACCTGTTTTATAGGGACCTTAGGGTTGTTGGCTTTTTTTCTCCCAGCCTGTCTTCTGGGGGAGGGTCCTGCTGCACTGTTACTCGGGCAACCCTGTTTAGGCAGAGTTGCTCTGTCCCCTGTCGGGGGGGGGGGGGCTGTCTCAGTGAAAACCTGCTTTGGGGGGCTTTTGTTCTCTGGCGGCTTTCCCTGGTGGCTTTCTGCATCTCTTTGGAGAGTCAGAGCAGAAGAGATGTTTTCCAACCCTCTGCCTCAGAACAGAGAGATTGCAGTCTGTTCTTCAGTGAGCTCTCCAAGCCACACTGTCTCCATTTCTGTCTGTGCTGTTAAAAACTGCAGTGTCCTGAGTTGTGCACCCCACAGCAGCGTTCCCAGCCCTCGCTTCCAGGTCCTGGCACATCTCTCCCCTTTGCGCTTCTAAAACCGCCAGCCACCCCCAGTTTGCACACGTGTCCCCACAGCTCCAGGTTTCAGTCTGAGGGGCTGCCCTAAAGTCCTTTCCTTCCTCTACCGGTCTGCAAGTCTGTGTCTGGTCCCCAGTGTGGGAGTCTTTTGTGCTCAGGTAGTGCAGGATCCTGGAGGCTCCCTCCCCTTTCGTTTATTTTCCTGATATCTGCCCCCAGAATCACAGCTCCTCGCTTCATACCTCGAAACCAACCACCAGAGATATTCTGTTTGTAGAGATCTAGATATATCTTCTTACATCTCAGGCTGATTTTGTGGATGTTCAGAGTGGTCTGGTAGATATCCAGCTCAATTTAGGGGACTGGTTGGAATAGGGTCCCCTACTCCTCTGCCATCTTTGCCCAGACTTTATACCACATCTTTTTTATCCATTCATCTCTCGATGGACATCTCAGCTCTTTCCACAGTTTGGCCATTGTGGACATTGCTGCTATGAATATTGGGGTAGAGGTGCCCCTTCTTTTCACTACATCTGTATTTTTGGAGTAAATACCCAGTAGTGCAATTGCTGTATAGTAGGCTAGCTCAATTTTTAATTTCTTGAGGAACTTCCATGTTGTTTTCCAGAGTAGCTGTACCAGCTTGCATTACCACCAACAGTGTAAGAGGGTTCCCCTTTCTCCACATCCTTGCCAACAATTGTTATTTCTTGTCTTGTTAATTTTTGCCATTCTGACGGGTGTGAGTGGTATCTCATTGTGCTTTTGACTTGTATTTCCCTAATGGCAAATGATGTCAAGCATTTTTTTTAAAGATTTTATTTATTTATTTGAGAGAGAGAGAATGAGAGAGAGCACATGAGAGGGGGGAGGGTCAGAGGGAGAAGCAGACTCCCTGCCGAGCAGGGAACCCGACGCAGGACTCGATCCCGGGACTCCAGGATCATGACCTGAGCCGAAGGCAGTTGCTTAACCAACTGAGCCACCCAGGCGCCCAACATTTTTTCTTTTGTCTGTGGCATTTATATGTCTTCTTTGGAGAAATGTCTGTTCATGCCTTCTGCACATTTCATGACTGTATTATTTGTTTTTTGGGTTTTGAGATTGAGAGGCTCTGTGTAGATCTTGGATACCAGCCCTTTATCTGTAATGTCATTTGCAAATGTCTTCTCCCATTCAGTATGTTGCCTTTTGGATTTGTTGACTATTTCCGTTGCTGTGCAGTAGATTTTTATCTTAATGAAATCCCAATGGTTCATTTTTGCTTTTGTTTCCCTGTCTTTGGAGACTTGTCCAGCAAGAAGTTGCTGTGGCCGAGGTTGAAGAGGTTGTTGTCTGTGTTCTCCTCTAAGATTTTGATGGATTCTTGTCTCACATTTAGGTCTTTCACCCATTTTGAATTTATCTTTCTGTATGCTGTAAGAGAATTGTCCAGTTTCATTCTTCTGATTGTTGTTGTCCAATTTTCCCAGCACCATTTATTGAAGAGACTATTGTTCTTCCATTGGATATTCTTTTCTGCTTTGTGGAAGATTAGTTGACCATAGATTTGAGGATCCATTTCCAGGTTCTTTATTCTTTTCCATTGACCTCTGTGTCTGCTTTTGTGCCAGTACCATTCTATCTTAATTATAAAAGCTTTGTAATACAGCTTGAAGTCAGGCATTATGACGTTCCCAGCATTGGTCTTCTTTTTCAATGTAGCTCTGGCTATTCAGGGTCTTTTCTGGTTCCATACAAATTTTAGGATTATTTGTTCCATCTCTGTGAAAAATGTTGATGGTATTTTGATAGGGATTGCATTGAATGTGTAGATTGCTCTGGAAAAGCATAGACATTTTCACAATATTTATTTTTCCAATCCATGAGCATGGAATGTTTTTCCATCTATTTGTGTCTTCCTCAATTTTTTTAAATATTTTATTTATTTATTTATTTGAGAGAGAGAGAGAGAGAAACAGCATGAGAGGGGAGAGGGTCAGAGGGAGAAGCAGACTCCCCGCTGAGCCGGGAGCCCAATGTGGGACTCGATCCCAGGACTCCGGGACCATGACCTGAGCCAAAGGCAGTCGCTTAACCAACTGAGCCACCCAGGCGCCCTCCTCAATTTCTTTTATAAGTGTTTTGTAGTGTTTAGAATACAGATCCTTTACTTCTTAAGTTTATTCCCAGGTATCTTTCATTTTTGGTGCAGTTGGAAATGGGATTGATTCCTTATTTTCTCTTTCCTCTGTCTCATTGTTAGTGTATAGAAATGCAACTGATTTCTGTGCATTGATTTTGTATCCTGCCACATTGCTGAATTCCTATGAGTTCCACCAATTTTACAGTGGAGTCTTTGGGTTTTCCACATAAAGTATCATATCATCTGTGAAGAGTGAGAGTTTGACTTCTTCTTTGCCGATTTGAATGCCTTTTGTTTCTTTTTGTTGTCTGATTGCTGAGGCTAGGACTTCTACTAATATGTTGACCAACAGTGGTGAGAATAGACACCCCTATTGTGTTCCCGACCTTATGCAAAAAGCTCTCAGTTTTTCCCCATTGAGAATGATATTCACTGTGGGCTTTTCGTAGATGGGTTTTATGATATTGAGATACGTTCCCTCTATCCCTAAACTGTGGAGAGTTCTAATCAAGAAACAATGCTGCATTTTGTCAAATCCTTTTTCTACATTAATTGATTGGATCATATTATTCTTGTTTTTCTTTATTAATGTGTCCTATCACGTTGATTGATGTGGGAATATTGAAACACCCTTGCAGCCCAGGAATAAATCCCACTTGGTGGTGGCAAATAATCCTTTTAATGTACTGCTGGATCCTATTGGCTAGGATCTTGGTGAGTATTTTGGTATCCATGCTCATCAGGGATATTGGTCTGTATTCTCCTTTTTGATGAGGTCTTTGGTTTTGTGATCAAACTAATGCCAGCCTCGTAGGGGAAGTTTCGAAGTTTTCCTTCCATTTCTTTTTTTTTTTTTTTTTAAAGCAGCTTCAGTAGAATGGCTATTATTTCTTCTTTAAATGTTTCATAGAATTCTCCTGGGAAGCATATGGCCCTGGACTCTTGTTTTTTGGGGGGAGGTTTTTGATTACTGCTTCTATTTTATTGCTCATTATGGGTTTGTTCAGATCTTCTATTTCTTCCTGTTTCAGTTTTGATAGTTTATAAGTTTCCAGGAATGCACCCATTTCTTTCATATTGCCAAATTTGTTGGCATATAGTTGTTCATAATATGTTCTTAAAATTGTTTGTATTTCCTTGGTGTTGGTCGTGATCTCTCCTGTTTCATTCATGATTTTATTTCTCTTTTCTTTTTGATAATTCTGGCTAAAGGTTTATTGATCTTATTAATTCTTTCAAACAACCAGCTTTTAGTTTTGTTGATCTGTTCTATTGTTCTTCCAGTTTCTATTCATTGATTTCTGCTCTAATCTTTATTATCTCTCTTCTCTTGCTGGGTTTAGGCTTTATTTGTTGTTCATTCTCCAGCCCCTTTAGGTGTAAGGTTAGCTTGGGTATTTGAGATTTTTCCAGTTCTTTGGGAGAGGCTTGTATTGCAAAGTACTTCCCTCTTAGGACTGCTTTTACTGTATTCCGAAGGTTTTGAACAACTTTGTTTTCATTTTCATTTGTTTCTATGAATTTTTTAAATTTTTCTTTAATTTCCTGGTTGACCCATTCATTCTTTAGTAGGATGCTCTTTAACTTCCAAGTGTTTGAGTTCCTTCAACATTTCCTCTTCTGATTGAGTTCCAGTTTCAAAGCACTGTGATCTGAAAACATGCAGGGGACAATCCCAATCTTTTGGTATCAGTTGAGACCTGATTTGTGACCCAGTATGTGGTCTATTCTGGAGAAAGTTCCAAGTGCACTCGAGAAGAATGTGTATTCTGTTGCCTTAGGGTGGAATGTTCTGAATATACTGTGAAGTCCATCTGGTCTAATGTGTCATTCAAAGCTCTTGTTTCCTTGTTGATTTTCTCCTTATATGATCTGTCCATTGCTGTGAATGGGGTGTTGAAGTTCCCTCTATTACTGTTTTATTATCTATGTGTTTCTTTAAGTTGGTTATTAATTGTTTGATATAATGGGCTGCTCCCATTTCAGTAGCATAAATATTTATAATTGTTAGATCTTCTTTTTGGGTAGACTCTTTAAGCATGATATAGTGTCCCTCTTCTCTCACTACATTCTTTTGTTTAAAATCTCATTTGTCTGGTATGAGGATTGCTACCCCAGCTTTCTTTTGAGGTCCATTATCATGATAAATGGTTCTCCATCCCCTCACTTTCAGTCTGGAGGTGTCTGCAGGTCTAATGTGTGTCTCTTGTAGACAGCATATGGATGGGTCTTGCATTTTTTCCAATCTGATACCTTGTGTCTTTTGATTGGAGCATTTAGCCCATTTGCATTCAGAAAAACTTTTGAAAGATATGAATTTAGTGCCATTGTATTACCTGTAAAGTCCCTGTTTCTGTAGACTGTCTCTA
This sequence comes from Neomonachus schauinslandi, assembly GCF_002201575.2. Classification (NCBI taxonomy): domain Eukaryota; kingdom Metazoa; phylum Chordata; class Mammalia; order Carnivora; family Phocidae; genus Neomonachus; species Neomonachus schauinslandi. Next base: position 76,569,389 of record NC_058419.1, on the reverse strand, counting down.
TTTCTTCCTGGTTTATGTTACTTTTGGGCTCTCACTTCACTTACAGGATCCCCCTTAATATTTCTTTCTTTTAATTTAAATTCAATTACCCAATATATAGTACATCATTAGTTTCAAATGTAGTGTTAAATGATTCATCAGTTGTGTATAACTCTCAGTATTCATATATTTAGTATTCTTGCAGGGCTGTCTTGGTGGTCACATATCATTTCAGTTTCTGTTGGTCCTGGAAACTCTTTATCTCTCCTTCCATTCTGAATGACAGCCTTGCTGGATAAAGTATTTTTGGCTGCATGTTCTTCTCATTTAGGACCCTGAATGTATCATGCCAGCCTTTTCTGACCTGCCAGGTCTCTGTGGATAGGTCTGATGTCAGTCTAATGTTCCTACCTCTGTAGGTTAGAAACCTCTTGTCTCGAGTTTCTTTCAGGATTTTCTCTTTATCTCTGAAATATGCAAGCTTCACTACTATATGTCAGGTGTTAATCTATTTTTATTGATTTTTGGAGGAGTCCTCTCTACCTCTTGGACATGAATGCCTGTTTCCTTCCCCAGATTAGTGAAGTTCTCAGCTATGATTTGCTCAAATACACCTTCTGGCCCTCTCTCTCTCTCTCTTCACCCTCAGACACCCCTATAATTCTGATGTTGATTTGTTTTATGACATTACTGATTTCTTGAAGCCTCTCCTCATGGCCTCTTAGTTGTTTTTCTCTCTTTTCCTCAGCTTCTTTCTTTTCCATAAGCTAGTCTTCTATGTCTCTGACTCTCTTCCGCCTCATTTACCCTAGCTGTTAGAGCATCCAATTTAGACTGCATCTCAGTTAGGGCATTCTTAATTTTGGTCTGGTTAGATCTAATTTCTGCACTAAGAGATTCTTTAGGGTCTTTTATGGTTTTTTTTGAAGTCCAACTCGTAACTTTTTCATTGTTATGTTGAATTCCAGCTCTGACATTTTACTTATATCCATATTGATTAGACATTTGGTAGACAATATTACCTCTGGTTCTTTCTTTTGTTGTGAATTCCTCCTTCTAGTCATTTTGTCCAGGGAAGAATGGATGAACGAGTGAGCAGAATCAAAAATATCAACCACAAGCCAAACAAAATACACACTGGACAAATCTGAAGAGGTCAGAAACCAAAAAAGACAAGGAAAGGAAAAAGAAAAGAAAAGAGGAAAAGAAAAAGGAGGGGGAAGAGTATATAATCTTACCAGGTGGACAAAACAGGTTGATCTAGTTGGTCCTGAGTGTATTTTGGTCTGTATGTTAGAAGACACTAAATCCCAGAATTGTAAAGAAAACAAAACTTTATATAAATTTATATAAAATTGAATAGAGTGAAAGGAAGCAAAAAATGAAAAATATATCTATAAAATGTAAATGTAAGAAATGAATGTTAAAAAAGACTTAAAAACAAAGTTGATAAAATAAGAATCTATTTGAAAAGGGAAAAAGGAAATAAAAAGACCTGAGCTGAAACCAAGAGTTGGATGCTTAACTGACTGCACCACCCATGGGCCCCCAAACTGATAGAGTTTTAATGGACCCAGGTGCAACATGTTTAGGATTTGAGCTACTTTGTTTGTTAGCTGAATTAAAGTAAGCATGTCTTTAGAGTTATCAGCATTAAATGTAAAACTTTTATTCTACCAACGTTTACTAAAGGTCAAATAAGCTTATGTTATCTCTGTTGTAATTTTTCAGCAAAAAGATGACTTAAATGATAGTTAATTTTTTCTGTCTCATAAGTGTTTTCATGGGTAATTGTTAAGAACAAGTAGGTTGAATAAATAAAGGCTTATAGGTAAAATTTTTAATAACCTTCAAAATCTTTGGTAACTTGAAAGTTTGAAGTTTTGCTAAGTTAAATGATAAATTGGATTGAATTCCCTGGATATCTAATTATTTTCCAAATAAGATAAAATACTAAAGCATTGATTACTGAATGTAAGTATATCTGCTTTGGCTTCTTATCACAGAGAAACAGAGAATAGTTAGTAAATATGCTTTATGCTTTATTGAAAGATTGTCCTATGGAAAAACATGTTTTTAAAAACTATTAAATGTATTCATGAATTTCAAATCTAAAGAATTTTGATATAACAGTTCATAATTGGTTACTACTTAATTTTCAGTGGAGACTAAGGTTTCTGAATTAAAAGTCAGCTAAGTGTAAATAAGACTGATGGAAATAAGGAAAGTAACTCCGTATGTAGGTGAATAGGAGTTATATGAGAAATATATAAGGAATAGGAGTACATTTTGTTAAGGGAAAAATAAAGTACTTTTGTCCCAAAATGAGACTGGTTATTTAAAAAGAAAAAAAGTTAGGACAAAATCTGAATAAAAAAGAAAGTTATAGAAGGTTTATAAAGGGAAATCTTTGGAACTAATTTTATGTACAGTCAGGACTCACTAAAGTTGAAAGGAATGGATTTTTTTTTTATTATGTTCAGTTAGCCAACATATAATACATTTACGACTGCCTGTACATCTCACCAATAGTGTGGAGTTATTCTTAGAAAATGTATTGTGAACCTACAGAATGATTGTGGAAGCAGCTGAAACATCAACAGTGTTCCTGTTCTTGAGCTATTGAACACAATAGCCTGATAAGAACAGGATCCCATGATCTCCTGGGTTATTTGTAGAAAGTGTATTTTATTGTATTTTATTAATTTATTTTATTTTATTTTATTTATTTTATATGTTATATTGCCATACAGTACTTCATTAGTTTTTGATGTAGTGTTACATGATTCATTGTTTGCATATAACACCCAGTGCTCCATGCAATACATGCCCTCCTTAATACCCATCACTCTGCTAACCCATCCTCCCACCCCGTCCCCTCTAAAACCTTCAGTTTCTTTCTCAGAGTCCATAGTCTCTCATGGTTCATCTCCCCCTCTGATTTCCCACCCTTCATTTTTCCCTTCCTTCTCCTTGTGGAACATAAGGAATAGCATGGATAAAGTTTATTGTAAGCCCTAAACAGTGATTATGGAAGCAGCTGAAATGTCAGCAGCATTCCTGTTATCGGGCTATTGAATGCAATAACCTGGTAGGAGCAGGATCCCATGATTCCCAGGGGCAGGGCATAGATCAGGAGCTATGAAAGAATGTAACCCTCCATCCCCCTTCCTGCACCTAGTGATAACTAAAAGAAACATACCGCTCCTCCCTTATCCTGAGTCTGCCTCCTTGCATGTCTACACATAGGGGAAGGTGCATGCCTGCTTTACGGCTTCAATACATTTGCCATCTCTTTGTATTCCTTCCCCATGCATTGATACATCTGTCCTTGCTTTTCTGATAAAAATAAAATAAAAGCTATGTGCAGAATTCAGCTGCTGCTGCTGCTCTCCCTTGCAGAAGCAGCCCAGCATGGCTGCTCAGATTGGTGTCTGAAAACATTATTTCAGTGCAGGACGACAAATAGTTAATATCCACCTGAATGATAAGCACCAGAAAAATCTTAGGAAAATAGTTTTATGGGTAGAAATTCAAAGAAAACATTTATGATCAAATACTCCCGGCTTCTCCCTTCCCCCTTGGACACTAAGCACATAACAACCAGCTTCATTCAGCAAAAGAACATCTCTTTCTGCCACGTGTCCTAGCCCTGTGCTTCTTTTTTTTTCAATTTTATTTTATTATGTTATGCTATTCACCATACAATAGATCATTAATTTTTTGATATAGTGATCCACGATTCATTATTTTCATATAACACCCAGTGCTGCATACACTATGTGCCCTCCATAATAGCCATCACTGGGCTAACCCATCACCCACCTCCTCCCCCCTAAAACCCTCAGTTTGTTTCTTGGAGTCCACAGTCTCTTGTGGTTCAACTCCCATCCCATTACCCCCCCCTTCATTTTTCCCTTCTTTCTCCTAATGTCCTCCATGCTATTCTTTATGTTCCACAAATAAGCAAAACCATATATTAATTGACTTTCTCTGCTTGACTTATTTCACTTAGCATAATCTCCTGCAGTCCCATCCATGTTGATGTAAAAGTTGGGTATTCATCCTTTCTGATGGCTGAGTAATATTCCACTGTATATATGGACCACATCTTCCTTATCCGTCAGGGCATCTCGGCTCTTTCCACAGTTTGATTATTGTGGACATTGCTGCTGTGAACATCGGGGTACATATGGCCCTTCTTTTCACTACATCTGTGTCTTTTAGGTCAATACCCAGTAGTGCAATTACTGGGTCATAGGGTAGCTCCATTTTTAATTTTTTGAGGAACCTCCACACTGTTTTCCAAAGTGGCTGTACCAACTGCATTCCCACCAATAGTGTAAGAGGGTTCCCCTTTCTCCACATCCTCTCCAACATTTGTTGTCTTGTCAGTTTTTGCCATTCTAACTGGTGTAAGGTGGTATCTCAGTGTGGTTTTGATTTGAATTTCCCTGATGGCTAATAACATTGAACACTTTTTCATGTGTCTCTTAACCATTTTTATGTTTTCTTTGGAGAAGTGTCTGTTCCTCTCTTCTGCCCGTTTTTTGACTTGATTATTTGTTTTTTGGGTGTTGAGTTGGAGAAGTTCTTTATAGATCTTGGGTATCAGCCCTTTGTCTCTAGTGTCATTTGCAAATATTTTCTCCCATTCTGTGGGTTCCCTCTTTGTTTCGTTGACTGTTTCCTTTGCTGTGCAGAAGCTTTTTATCTTGATGAAGTCCCAAAAGTCCATTTTTGCTTTTGTTTCACTAGCCTTTGGAGATGTATCTTGAAAGAAATTGCTGTGGCTGATGTCAAAAAGGTTACTGGCAATGTACTCCTCTAAGAATTTTGATGGATTCCTGTCCCACATTGAGGTCTTTCATCCATTTTGAGTTTATCTTTGTGTATGGTGTAATAGAATGGCCAAGTTTCATTCTTCTGAATATAGCTGCCCAATTTTCCCGGCACCATTTATTGAAGAGACTGTCTTTTTTCCATTGGATTTTTTTTCCTGCTTTGTCGAAGATGATTTGACCATAGAATTGAGGGTACATATCTGGGCTCTCTATTCTGTTCCATTGGTCTATATGTCTGTTTTTGTGCCAGTACCCCACTGTCTTGGTGATCACAGCTTTGTAATATAGCTTGAAATCGGGCAACGTGATGCCGCAAGCTTTTTTTTTCTTTTTCAACATTTCCTTGGTGAATCAGGGTCTTTTCTGATTCCATACAAATTTTAAGATTTTTTGTTCCAGCACTTTGAAAAAAGTAATTGGAATTTTGATCACGATTGCATTGAAGGTAGGGATTGATTTGGGCAGCATAGACATTTTCAAAATATTTATTCATCTATTCATGAGCATGGAAAGCTTTTCCATCTTTTTGTGTCTTCTTCAATTCTTTCATGAGTGTTCTGTAGTTTGAAGAGAAGTATACATATCCTTTACCTCTTTGGTTAGGTTTATTCTGAGGTATTTTATTGTTTTTGGTGTTATTGTAAAGGAAATCTTTTCTCTAATTTCTCTTTCTACAGTTGCATTGTTAGTATATAAGAAAGCAACTGATTTCTGTGCATTGATTTTGTATCCTGCCACATTCCTGAATTGCTGTATGAGTTCTAGTAATTTGGGGGTGAAGTCTTTGGGTTTTCCACATGAAGTATCCTGTCATCTGTGAAAAGAAAGAGTTTGACTTCTTCTTTGCCAATTTGAATACTTTTATTTCTTTTTGTTGTCTGATTGCTGTTGCTAGGACTTCCAGTACTGTGTTGAATAATAGTGGCAAGAGTGGGCATCCTTGTCGTCTTCCTGATCTTTTTTTTTTTTTAATTTTATTATGTTATGTTAGCCAACATAAAATACATCATTAGTTTTTGTTGTGGTGATACACGATCCATTGTTTTCGCATAACAACCAGTGCTCCATGCAGTATGTGCCATCCTTAATACCCATCAACAGGCTAACCAATGCCCCCTTCCCCCTCCCCTCTAAAACCCTGTTTGATTCTCAGAGTCCATAGTCTCTCATGGTTCAACTCTCCCTCCAATTCCCCACCCCCATTTTCCCCTTCCTTCTCCTAATGTCCTCCATGTTATTCCTTATGTTCCACAAATAAATGAAATTAGATGATAATTGACTTTCTCTGCTTCACTTATTTCACTTAGCATAATCTCCCTCAGTCCCATCCATGTTGATGTAAAAGTTCGGTATTCATCCATTCTAATGGCTGAGTAATATTCCATTGTATATATGGACCACATCTTCTTTATCCATTCATCTGTTGAAGGGCATTTTGTGTCTTTCCACAGTTTGGCTATTGTGGACATTGCTGCTATGAACATTGGGGTGCATATGGCCCTTCTTTATACTACATCTCTGTCTTTGGGGTAAATAGCCAGGAGTGCAATTGATGGGTCATAGGGTTTCTCTATTTTTAAATTTTTGAGGAACTTCCACACTGTTTTCCAAAGTGGCTGGACCAACTTGCATTCCCACCAACAGTGTAAGAGGGTTGCCTTTCTCCACAACCTCTCCAACACTTGTTGTTTCTTTCCCTGTCCATTTTTGCCATTCTAACTGGTGTAAGGTGCTATCTCAATGTGCTTTTAATTTGAATTTCCCTGATGGCTAATGATGGTGAACATTTTTTCATGTGTCTGTTAGCCATTTGTATGTCTTCTTCAGAGAAGTGTCTTTTCATATCTTCTGCCCATTTTTTGACTTGATTTTTTGTTTTTGGGTGTTGAGTTTGAGAAGTTCTTTATAGATCTTGGATAACAACTCTTTATCTGTAGTGTCATTTGCAAATATCTTCTCCCATTCTGTGGGTTGCCTCCTTGGTTTTTTTTTTTTTTTTTTGCCTCCTTGTTTTGTTGACTGTTTCCTTTGCTGGGCAGAAGCTCTTTATCTTGATGAAGTCCCAAAAGTTCATTTTTGCTTTTGTTTCACTAGATTTTGGAGATAAATCTTGAAAGAAGTTGCTGTGGGCAATGTCAAAGAGGTTACTGCCTATGTTCTCCTCTAGGATTTTGATGGACTCCTTTCTCACATTGTGGTCTTTGATCCATTTTGACTTTATCTTTGTGTATGGTGTTAGAATATGGTCGAGTTTCATTCTTCTGCATGTGGCTGTCCAATTTTCCCAGCATCATTTATTGAAGAGACTGTCTTTTTTCCATTGCATGTTTTTTCCTGCTTTGTCAAAGATTATTTGTCGATAGAGTTGAGGGTCCATATCTGGGTTCTCTATTCTGTTCCATTGGTCTGTATGTCTGTTTTTGTGCCAGTACCATGCTGTCTTGGTGATCACTGCTTTGTAATATAGCTTGAAATTGGGCAACGTGATGCCCCCAGCTTTGTTTTTCTTTTTCAACATTTCTTTGGTGAATCAGGGTCTTTTCTGATTCCGTACAAATTTTAAGATTGTTTGTTCCAGCACTTTGAAAAATGTCATTGGAATTTTGATCAGGATGGCATTGAAGGTATAGATTGCTCTGGACAACATAGACATTTTAACAATGTTTATTCTTTCGATCCATGAGCATGGAATATTTTTCCATCTTTTAGTGTATTCTTCAATTTCTTTCATGAGTGTTCTGTAGTTCCTAGAGTAGAGATCCTTTACTTCTTTGGTTAGGTTTATTCCAAGGTATCTTATGAGTTTTGGTGCTATTGTAAATGGAATCGTTTCTTTAATTTCTCTTTCTACAGTTGCCTTGTTAGAGTATAAGAAAGCAACTGATTTCTGTGCATTGATTTTTGTATCCTGCCACATTACTGAATTGCTGGATGAGTTCTAGTAATTTGGGGGTGGAGTCTTTTGGGTTTTCCACATAAAGTATCATGTCGTCTGCGAAAACACAGAGTTTGACTTCTTCTTTGCCAATTTGAATACATTTTATTTCTTTTTGTTGTCCGATTGCTGTTGCTAGGACTTCTAGTACTATATTGAACAACAGTGGTGAGAGTGGGCACCTTTGACGTGTTCCGGATCTTAAGTGAAAGGCTCTCAGCTTTTCCCCATTGAGGATGATATTTGCTGTGTGTTTTTCATACATGGATTTTATGAACTTGAAGAATGTTCCCTCTATCCCTATACTCTGAAGAGTTTTAATCAGGAAACGTTGTTGTATTTTGTCAAATGCTTTTTCTGCATCCATTGAGAGGACCATATGGTTCTTCTCCCTCCTCTTATTAATGTGTTCTATCACACTGATTGATTTGTGAATGTTGAACTAACCTTGCATCCCGGGGATAAATCCCACTTGTTCGTGGTGGATGATCCTTTCTATGTATTGTTGGATCCTATTAGTGAGGATTTTGTTGAGGATTTTGGAATCCATATTCATCAGGGATATTAGTCTGAAATTCTCCTTTTTGATGGGGTCTTTGCCTGGTGTGGGGATTAAGGAAATGCTGACCCCATAGAATGAGTTTGGAAGTTTTCCTTTTGTTTCTATTTCTGGAAACAGCACCAGTAGTATAGGTATTATTTCTTCTTTGAATGTTTGGTAGAATTCCCCAGGAAATCCATCAGGCCCTGGACTCTTGTTTTTTGGGAGGTTTTGGATCACTGCTTCAATCTCGTTACTGGTTATTGGCCTATTCAGGTTGTCAGTTTCTTCCTGTTTCAGTCTTGGCAGCTTATAGGTTTCCAGGAAGGCCTCCATTTCATCCAGATTGCTCAGTTTATTGGCATAGAGTTGTTGATAATAATTTCTAATAATTGTTTCTATTTCCTTGGTGTTAGTCGTGATCTCTCCCCTTTCATTCATAATGTTATTAATTTGGGTCCTTTCTCTTTTCTTTTGGATAAACCTGGCCAGTGGTTTATCGATCTTATTAATTCTTTTCAAAAGCCAACTTCTAGTTTCGTTGATCTGATCTATTGTGTTTCTGGTTTATAATTCATTGATCGCTGATCTAATTTTAATTATTTCTCTTCTAATGCATGGCTTAGGCGTCGTTTGTTGCTTTTTCTCTAATTCTTTAAGCTGTAGCGTTAGTTAGTGAATTCGGGATTTTTCTGTTTTTTGAGTGAGGCTTGGATCGCTGTGAATTTCCCCCTTAAGACTGCCTTTGCAGTATCCCATAAGTTTTGGACCAATGTCCTTTCATTCTCATTGATTTCCATGAATTCTTTAAGTTCTTCTTTGATTTCTTGGTTGACCCAAACATTCTTGAGCAGAGTGGTCTTCAGCTTCCAAGTGTTTGAATTTCTGCCAGAGTTTTTCTTGTGATTCAGTTCCAGTTTTAAAGCATTGTGGTCTGAGAATATGCAGGGAATAATCTCTATCTTTTGGTATCGGTTGAGACCTGATTTGTGACCCAGTATGTGGTGTAATCTGGAGAAAGTTCCATGTGTGCTCGAGAAGAATGAGTATTCTGTTGTTTTAGGGTGGAATGTTTTATTAATATCTTTGAGGTTGGGGGCCGGAGCAAGATGGCGGAGGAGTAGGAGACCTGGATTTCGTCTCCTCTCAGGAATTCAGCTGGATAGGGATCAAACCATTCTGAACACCTACAAACCCAACAGGAGATCGAAGAAAGGAATAGCAACAACTCTCTAAACAGAAAAGCGACCACTTTCTGGAAGGTAGGACGTGCAGAGAAGTGAATCTGAGGCGATATTCGGGAGGATAGACGGCGGGGGAGGGGCCTCCGTTGGCCGCTTCTGGCAAGTGATAGAGCCGCGGAACACAAAATCGGAACTTTTAAAAGTCTGCTCCGCTGAGGGACGTCACTCTGGGGGCGAGGGGGGGGGGGGAACCCTCCAGGACAGTGTGGTCTCAGGACCCTCAGGGTCACAGAAAGACCGGCAGTGCCTGAGTGTGGCAGAGCTCCCAGGGTTGCCATAAACCATGATCCACGGCAGTAGGGCCACTGCTCCTCCAGCAGGGACCCAACAAGCGGCAGATCCGGGGAGACTCACCTTCCTCCCCCGGGAGGAGCCGCACGGGAGTGCACCGCACGGATCTGCTGGGTTTGGAGACTCCACCCGGGGTCGGGTGCCAGAGATAGAAACGCACGGTCACAGGCCGGGTGAGCACGGAGTGCAGCCGGAGACCGGGGAGACGGGAGTGACTGACGGCTTTTCTCTGGGGGTTCACTGAGGAGCGGAACCCCGAGTCCTCAGCTCCTCCGGGGCGGAGATTGGGAGGCCGCCATTTTCACTCTCCGCCTCCAAAGCTGTACGGAAAGCTCGCAGGGAACAAGAGCCCCGGAGAGCAAACCCGAGCAGATTACTTAGCCGGGAGGGGGCAAGGGCGGGGCAATTCCGCCTCCGGCAGAGACATTTGGAAACCACGGCAACAGGCCCCTCCCCAGAAGATCAGCGAGAACAGCCAGCCAAGACCAAGTTTACCGAACAATGAAAACGGCAGAACTCCAGCGCTAGGGGAATACTACATATAGAATTCATGGCTTTTTCCCCATGATTCTTTAGTCTTTCAAAGTTAATTTTTTTGTAACTGTCTTTTTTACTTTTTTTTTCTTTTTGAATTTTTCTTTTCCCCCTTTTCAACCAACATCTTATCAATCCCTTTTTAAAAAAAAAAACATTTTTTATTTTTCATTTTTAGAGTCATATTCTATCCCTTCATAGTAGTTACCCGTTTTTTTGGCTTATATATATAAGTTGTTCTCTCTTTAAAATTTTGAAATAGTTTCTTCTAACAGATTAAAATATACCCTAAATCTCTAGTATATGGTGTTTTCTATTCCCCTGCCTGATCACATCCTCTCCCTTTTTTTTCTTTTATCTTTTTTTAAATCCTCTTCTTTCTTTTTTCAAACTTCTTATCAATTCCTTTTATAAAATTTTTTATAATTTCCATCTTTACAGTCATATTCCATCCCTTCATCATATCAACCCTTATTTTTGTACATATATAAGTTTTTCTTTCTTTAAAATTTTGGGAGGCACTTTCTTCTAAAAGACCAAAATACACCCCAAATCTAGTGTGTGGCACTGATCTATATACCAGCCTGATCATATTTGATCACATTCTGGTTTTTGTTGTTGTTGTTTTGTTTTGTTTTGTTTGTTTTTCTTTTTATCTTTATCTTTTTCTTTTTCTTTTTTTCTTTCTCTTTTTTCTCTCTTTCCCTTTCTTTTCCCCCTGCTTCAGGTCTTTTCTGATTTGTTTAGAGTATATTTTCTGGGGACGTTGTTACTCTGCTAGCATTTTGTTCTCTCATTAATCTATTCTCCTCTGCACAAAATGACAAGACAGAAAAAATCACCTCAACAAAAAGAACAAGAGGTAGTAACGACTGCCAGGGACCTACTCAGTATGGACAATAGTACGATGTCAGATCTAGAGTTCAGAATCATCACTTTAAAGATACTAGCTGGGCTTGAAAAAAATATGGAAGTTATTAGAGAAACCCTTTCTGGAGAAGTAAAAGAACTAAAATCCAACCAAGTAGAAATCAAAAAGGCTATTAATGAGGTGCAATCAAAAATGGGGGCGCTAACAGCTAGAATAAATGAGGCAGAAGAGAGAATCAGTAATATAGAAGATGAAATGATGGAAAATAAAGAAGCTGAGAAAAAGAGAAACAACTACTGGACCACGAGGGCAGAATTCGAGAGATAAGCAATACCATAAGAGAAAACAACATTAGAATAATTGGGATCCCAGAAGAAGAAGAAAGAGAGAGAGGGGCAGAAGGTATAATGGAGCAAATGATAGCAGAGAACTTCCCTAAAGTGGGGAAGGAAACAGGCATGAAAATCCAGGAAGCACAGAGAACCCCTCTCAAAATCAATAAAAATAGGTCAACACCCCGACATCTAATAGTAAAACTTACGAATCTCATAGAAAAAGAGAAAATCCTGAAAGCAGCTCGGGAGAAGAGATATGTACCTACAAGGGTAGAAACATTAGATGCGCAACAGACCTATCCACAGAGACCTGGCAGGCCAGAAAGGACTGGCAGGATATATTCAGAGCACAAATGAGAAAAATATGCAGCCAAGAATACTATATCCAGCTAGGCTGTCATTGAAAATTGAAGGAGAGATAGAAAGCTTCCAGGACAAACAAAAACTAAAGGAATTTGCAAACACAAAACCAGCCGTACAGGAAATCTTGAAAGGGGTCCTCTAAGCAAAGAGAGAGCCTAGAAGCAACATAGACCAGAAAGGAACACAGACAATATACGGTAACAGTCACCTTACAGGCAATACAATGGCACTAAATTCCGATCTTTCAATAGTTACCCTGAATGTAAATGGGCTAAATGCCCCAATCAAAAGACACAGGCTATCAGACTGGATTAAAAAACAAGACCCATCGATATGCTGTCTGCAAGAGACTCATATTAGAACCAAAGACACCCCCAGATTGAAAGTGAGGGAGTGGAAAACCATCTACCATGCTAATGGACACCAAAAGAAAGCTGGGGTGGCAATCCTTATATCAGACAAATTAAATTTTAAACCAAAGACTGTAATTAGAGATGAGGAAGGACATTATATCCTACTTAAAGGATCTATCCAACAAGAAGATCTAACAATTGTAAATATCTATGCCCCTAACATGGGAGCAGCCAATTATATAAGGCAATTAATAACAAAAGCAAAGAAACACATTGACAACAATACAATAATAGTGGGGGACTTTAACACCCCCCTCACTGAAATGGACAGATCGTCTAAGCAAAAGATCAACAAGGAAATAAAGACTTTAAATGACACACTGGACCAAATGGACTTCACAGACATATTCAGAACATTCCACCCCAAAGCAACGGAATACACATTCTTCTGTAGTGCCCATGGAACATTCTCCAGAATAGATCACATCCTAGGTCATAAATCAGGTCTCAACCGGTACCAAAAGATTGGGATCATTCCCTGCCTATTTTCAGACCACAATGCTTTGAAACTAGAACTCAATCACAAGAGGAAAGTCGGAAAGAACTCAAATACATGGAGGCTAAAGAGCATCCTACTGAAGAATGAATGGGTCAACCAGGAAATTAAAGAAGAATTTAAAAAATACATGGAAACCAATGAAAATGAAAACACAACTATTCAAAATCTTTGGGATGCAGCAAAGGCAGTCCTAAGAGGAAAGTATATAGCAATACAAGCCTTTCTCAAGAAACAAGAAAGGTCTCAAGTACTCAACCTAACCCTACACCTAAAGGAGCTGGAGAAAGAACAGCAAAGAAAGCTTAAACCCAGCAGGAGAAGAGAAATAATAAAGATCAGAGCAGAAATCAATGAAATAGAAACCAAAAGAACAGTAGAACAGATCAACGAAACTAGGAGCTGATTCTTTGAAAGAATTAACAAGATTGATAAACCCCTGGCCAGACTTATCAAAAAGAGAAGAGAAATGACCCAAATCAACAAAATCATGAATGAAAGAGGAGAGATCACAACCAACACCAAAGAAATACAAACAATTATAAGAACATATTATGAGCAACTCTATACCAGCAAATTAGATAACCTGGAAGAAATGGAGGCATTCCTAGAGATGTATCAACTACCAAAACTGAACCAGGATGAAATAGAAAACCTGAACAGACCTATAACCACTAAGGAAATTGAAGCAGTCATCAAAAATCTCCCAAAAAACAAAAGCCCAGGGCCAGATGGCTTCCCAGGGGAATTCTACCAAACATTTCAAGAAGAATTAACACCCATTCTTCTGAAACTGTTCCAAAAAATAGAAATGGAAGGAAAACTTCCAAACTCATTTTATGAGGCCAGCATTACCTTGATCCCAAAACCAGACAAAGACCCCATCAAAAAGGAGAATTACAGACCAATATCCCTGATGAACATGGATGCAAAAATTCTCACCAAAATACTCGCCAATAGGATCCAACAGTACATTAAAAGGATTATTCACCACGACCAAGTGGGATTTATCCCTGGGCTGCAAGATTGGTTCAACATCCGCAAGTCAATCAATGTGATACAATACATTAACAAAGGAAAGAACAAGAATCATATGATCCTCTCAATAGATGCAGAAAAAGCTTTTGACAAAGTACAGCATCCTTTCTTCATCAAAACCAGTCAGAGTATAGGAATCGAGGTTACATACCTCAATATCATAAAAGCCATCTATGAAAAACCTACAGCGAATATCATTCTCAATGGGGAAAAACTGAGAGCTTTCCCCCTAAGGTCAGGAACACGGCAGGGATGTCCACTATCACCACTGTTATTCAACATAGTATTGGAAGTCCTAGCCACAGCAATCAGACAACAAAAAGAAATCAAAGGCATCCAAATTGGCAAAGAAGAAGTCAAACTCTCACTCTTTGCAGATGATATGATACTTTATGTGGAAAACGCAAAAGACTCCACCCCAAAACTGCTAGAACTCATACAGGAATTCAGTCAAGTGGCAGGATATAAAATCAATGCACAGAAGTCAGTGGCATTCCTATACACCAACAACAAGACAGAAGAAAGAGAAATTAAGGAGTCGATCCCATTTACAATTGGACCCAAAACCATAAGATACCTAGGAATAAATCTAACCAAAGAGACAAAGGATCTTTACTCAGAAAACTATAAAATACTCATGAAAGAAATTGAGGAAGACACAAAGAAATGGAAAAACGTTCCATGCTCATGGATTGGAAGAACAAATATTGTGAAGATGTCAATGCTACCTAGAGCAATCTACACATTCAATGCAATCCCCATCAAAATACCATCCACTTTTTTCAAAGAAATGGAACAAATAATCCTAAAATTTGTATGGAACCAGAAAAGACCCCGCATAGCCAGAGGAATGTTGAAAAAGGAAAGCAAAGCCAGCGGCATCACAATTCCGGACTTCCAGCTCTATTACAAAGCTGTCATCATCAAGACAGCATGGTACTGGCACAAAAACAGACACATAGATCAATGGAACAGAATAGAGAGCCCAGAAATGGACCCTCAACTCTATGGTCAACTCATCTTCAAGAAAGCAGGAAAGAATATCCAATGGAACAAAGACAGTCTCTTCAACAAATGGTGTTGGGAAAATTGGATAGCCACATGCAGAAGAATGAAACTGGACCCATTTCCTTACACCACACACAAAAATAGACTCAAAATGGTTGAAAGACCTCAATGTGAGACAGGAGTCCATCAAAACCCTAAAGGAGAACACAGGTAGCAACCTCTTTGACCTCAGCCGAAGCAACTTCTTCCTAGAAACATCGCCAAAGGCAAGGGAAGCAAGGGCAAAAATGAACTATTGGGACTTCATCAAGATAAAAAGCTTTTGCAAAGCAAAGGAAACAGTCAACAAAACCAAAAGACAACCGACAGAATGGGAGAAGATATTTGCAAATGACATATCAGATAAAGGGCTAGTATCCAAAATCTATCAAGAACTTATCAAACTCAACACCCAAAGAACAAAGAATCCAATCAAGAAATGGGCAGAAGACATGAACAGACATTTTTCCAAAGAAGACATCCAAATGGCCAACAGACACATGAAAAAGTGCTCACTATCGCTCGGCATCAGGGAAATCCAAATCAAAACCTCAGTGAGATACCACCTCACACCAGTCAGAATGGCTAAAATTAACAAGTCAGGAAATGACAGATGTTGGTGGGGATGCGGAGAAAGGGGAACCCTCCTACACTGTTGGTGGGAATGCAAGCTGGTGCAGCCACTCTGGAAAACTATATGGAGGTTCCTCAAAAAGTTGAAAATAGAGCTACCATATGATCCAGCAATTGTACTACTGGGTATTTACCCCAAAGATACAAAAGTAGGGACCCGAAGGGGTACTGCACCCCGATGTTTATAGCAGCAATGTCCACAATAGCCAAACTGTGGAAAGAGCCAAGATGTCCATCGACAGATGAATGGATAAAGAAGAAGTGGTATATATATACAATGGAATATTATGCAGCCATCAAAAGGAATGAGATCTTGCCATTTGCAACGACCTGGATGGAACTGGAGGGTATTATGTTGAGTGAAATAAGTCAAACAGAGAAAGACATGTATCATATGATCTCACTGATATGAGGATTTCTTAATTGTAGGAAACAAACTGAGGGTTGCTGGAGTGAGGGGTGGGGTGGGAAGGATGGGGTGACTGGGTGTAGACACTGGGGAGGGTATGTGCTCTGGTAAGCGCTGTGAATTGTGCAAGACTGTTGAATCTCAGATCTGTACCTCTGAAACAAATAATGCAATATATGTTAAGAAAAAAAAAAGAAGAAGAAGAAGGTAGCGGGAGGGGAAGAATGAAGCGGGGGAAATCGGAGAGGTAGACGAACCATGAGAGACGATGGACTCTGAAAAACAAACAGGGTTCTAGAAGGGAGGGGGTTGGGAGGATGGGTTAGCCTGGTGGTGGGTATTGAGGAGGGCACATTCTGCATGGAGCACTGGGTGTTATGCACAAACAATGAATCATGGAACACTTCATCTAAAACTAATGATGTAATGTATGGGGATTAACATTAGAATAAATATATATATATATATATATATATATATATATATATCTATGAGGTCCATCTGGTCCAGTGTATCATTCAAAGCTCTTGTTTCCTTGTTGATTTTCTGCTTAGATGATCTGTCCATTGCTGAGAGTGGAGTATTGAGGTCTCCTACAATTAACGTATTATTATCAGTATGACTCTTTATTTTGGTTAACAGTTGGCTTATGTAGATGCCTGCTCCTTTGTTGTGGGCAAAGATATTTACAGTTGTTAGATCTTCTTTTTGGATAGACCCTTTAAGAATATTATAGTGTCCTCCTGTGTCTCTAACTACAGACTTTAGTTTAAAATCTAATTTGTCTGATATAAGAATTGCTACCCCAGCTTTCTTTTGAGGTCTGCTGCCATGAAAGATGGATCTCCATCCCTTCACTTTCAGTCTGGATGTATCTTTAGGTTCAAAATGAGTCTCTTGTAGGCAGTATATGGATGGCTCCTGTCTTTCTATCCAATCTGCAACCCTGTGCTGTTTTATGGGAGCATTTATGCCATTCAAGTTGAGAGTGATTATTGAAAGATATGAATTAATTGTCATCATGTTGCCTGCGAAGACGTTGTTTTTATAGATTGTCCCTGTAAATTTCTATTGTATATCACTCTTGGGGGTCTTTCTCCTTTTATAAAACCGCCCTTAATATTTCTTGCAGGCCGGCTTAGTGGTCACATATTCTTTCAGTTTCTGGCAGTCTTGGAAGCTCTGCATCTCTCCATCCATCCTAAATGACAGCCTTGTTGGATAAAGTATTCTTGGCTGCATGTTCTTCTCATTTAGCACCCTGAATATGTCTTGCCAGGCCTTTCTGGCTTGCCAGGTCTCTCTGGATAGGTCTGACGTTATTCTGATGTTCTTACCTCTGTACGTAAGGAATCTCTTCCCCCTAACTGCCCTTAAAATGGTTTACTTGGTTCTAAGATTTGCAAGTTTTACTATTACATGCCAGGGTGTTGGGCTGTTTTCCTTGATCTTAGGAGGGATCCTCTCTGCCTCTAGGGTGTGAATGTTTGTTTCATTCCCCAGATTAGGGAAGTTCTCAGCTATGATTTGCTCAAAAACATCTTCTAGTCCTCTCTCTCTCTCCACTCCCTCCGGGATTCCAATTATTCTGATATTGGAATGCTTCATGGTGTCCCTTATTTCTCTGATTCTATTTTCATGGATTCTGAGTTGTTTTTCCCTGGCTTCCACTTTTCCCTTTTTATCTATTATATTGTCTTCCAGGTGGCTTATTTGTTCTTCTGCCTCACTTACCCTAGCTGTTAGATTATCTCGATTGGATTGGATCTCATTGATAGCATTTTTAAGTTCTGCCAATTCACCTTTTATTTCTGCCCTTAGAGAATCTATGTTGCCATTAATTGATTTCTCCATTCTAGCCATTGTCTTCACAATTGCTAGCCTGAATTCCATCTCTGACATCTTGGTTATATCTGCATCCATTTGTAAATCTGCAGCATAAGTCATAATCTCTGAATCTTTTCTATTTTGGGGGCTCCTCCTAGTCATTCTGTTGATGGGTGTTTGAGGGACTGTATAGAATCTAAATTATTGACCAGAACCCAATCAAGATGCCCCTGTTTCTTGGGACCTTAGGGTTGCTGGCCTCTTGTTTTCCCAGGCTATCTTCTGGGGGAGGGCCCTGCCGTGCTGTTACTCAGGCAACTCTGTTTGGGCGGAGTTGCCCTGCCCCCCTGTGGTGGGGGATGGGCTCAGCAGGAATCAGTTTTGGGGGCTTTTGTTCTCTGGTGGCTTTCCCTGGATGTTTTCCATGTCTCTTCCGCGAGTCAGAGCAGAAGAGACCATTTCCAACCCTCTGCCTCAGAGCAGAGAGATTGCAGTCTCTTCTTCATTGAGCTCTCTAGGCCACACTGTCTCCATTTCTGTCCATGCTGCTATAAACTGCAGCGTCCTGGATTGTGCTCCCCTCTGCAGCAATCCCAGTTCTGCCTCCAGTTTGGGGCATGTCTCTGCCGTTTGTGCTTCTAAAACCACCAGCTACTCCTAGTTCGCATGTGCGACCCCACTGCTCTGGGTTTCTTCCCCGGGGGCTGCCCTGAAGTCCTTTCCCTGCCACTACCAGTCTGCAAGTGTGTGGCCCGTCCCCAGCACGTGAGGCTGTCACTCACCAGAAGTGTAGGGTCCCCAATGCCAGGGTCCCTTCTGCTGCCATTTATCCTCTGATATCTGCCTGCAGAATCACGGCTCCCCGCTTTGTACCTCGAAACCAACCGCCTGCGATATTCTGTTTGTAGAGATCCAGATCTTCTTACATCTCAGGCTGATTTCGTGGGTGCTCAGGGTGGTCTGGTAGATATCCAGCTCAATTCCAGGACCAGTTGATATAGGGTCCCCTACTCCTCTGCCATCTTTCCTTCAAATCCTGAGTTCCAGTTTTAAAGCATTATGATCTGAGAAGATGCAGGGAATAATCTTAATCTTTTGATATTGGTTGAGACCTTATTTGTGACCCAGTATGTGGTCTATTCTAGAGAAAGTTCCGTGCTTGCTTGAGAAGAATGTGTATTCTGTTGTTTTAGGGTAGAATGTTCTGTAAATATCTATGAGGTCCATCTGGTCCAGTGTGACATTCAAAGCTCTTGTTTATTTTTTGATTTTCTGCTTAGATGATCTGTCTGTTGCTGAGAGTGGAGTATTGGGGTCTCCTACAATTAATGTTATCAATATGACTCTTTATTTTGGTTAACAGATGGCTTCAGTAGATGGCTGCTCCCATGTTGGGGGCATAGATATTTACAATAGTTTTGTTGGATAGACCCTTTAAGAATGATATAGTGTCCTTCTGTGTCCCTAAGTACAGTCTTTAGCTTAAAACCTAATTTGTCTTATATGATAATTGCTACCCCAGCTCTCTTTTGAGGTCCCTTGGCATGGAAGATAGATCTCCATCCCTTTACTTTCAGTCTGGCTGTATGTTTAGTTTCAAATTGAGTCTCTTGTAGACAGCATGTGGATGGGTCCTGTATTTTTATTCAATCTGCAACCCTGTGCCATTTTATGGGAGCATTTAAGAAATTCACATTCAGTGATTATTGAAAAATATGAATTAATTGTCATCATGTTGCCCCTGAAGACCTTGTTTTTATAGATTGTCTCTGTAAAATTCTCTTCGATATCACTCTTGGGGTCTTTTTCCTTTAATGGAACCCTCCCTTAATATTTCTGGCAGGGCCGGCTTAATGGTCACATATTCTTTCAGTTTCTGCTGGTCGTGGAAGCTCTGCATCTCTCCATCCATTCTTAATGACAGCCTTGCAGATAAAGTATTCTTGGCTGCATGTTCTTCCCTTTTAGTACCCTAAATATGTCTTGCCAGCCCTTTCTGGCTTGCCAGGTCTCTGTGGATAGGTCTGACGTGATTCTGATGTTCCTCTCTCTGTATGTAAGGAATCTCTTCCCCCTAACTGCCCTTAAGACGGTTTCCTTGGTTCTAAGATTTGCGAGTTTTATTGTTACATGTCAGGGCGCTGGCCTGTTTTCCTTGATCTTGGGATGGGTCCTCTCTGCCTCTAGGACATGAATGTTTGTTTCATTCCCCAGATTAGGGAAGTTCTCAGCTACAATTTGCTCAATTATATCTTCTAGTCCTCTCCCTCTTCACCCACTCAGGGATCCCTATAATTCTGACATTGGAACGTTTCATGGTGTCACTTATTTCTCTGAATCTATTTACATGGATTTTTAAAAAAGATTTATTTATTTATTTATTAGAGAGAGAGAGCATGAGAGGGGGGAAGGGCAGAGGGAGAAGCAGACTCCCCGCCGAGCAAGGATCCCGATGTGGGACTCGATCCCGGGACTCCAGGATCATGACCTGAGCCGAAGGCAGTCGCTTAACCAACTGAGCCACCCAGGTGCCCTATTTACATGGATTTTGAGTTGTTTTTCCCTGGCCTCCTCTTTATCCTTCTTGTCTATTAGTTGGTCTTCTAGATCACTAATTCATTCTTCTGCCTCGCTTACCCTAGCTGTTAGATTATCTAGATGAGATTGGATCTCATTGATAGCATTTTTAAGTTCTGCCAGTTCAGCTTTCATTTCTACCCTTAGAGACTCTATGTTGCCATTAATCAATTTCTCCATTCTAGCTATTGTCTTCACAATTGCTACCTTGAATTCCATCTGTGACATCATGGTAATATCTGTATCCATTTGTAATTCTGTGGCAGAAATCATGGTCTCTGAGTCTCTCTTATTTTGGGGGCTCCTCCTCTTTGTGATTTGTTGAGAGGTGGTTGAGGGAATGTACAGAGTCCAAGTTATTGACCACAACCCAAGCCAGATGCACCTGTTTTATAGGGACCTTAAAGTTGTTGGTGTCTTGTTCTCCCAGCCTGTCTTCTGGGGGAGGGTCCTGCCTCACTGTTACTCAGGCTACCCTGTTTGGGCAGAGCTGCCCTGCCCCTTGGGGCAGGGGATGGGCTCAGTGAAAACCATTTTTGGGGGGGCTTTTTTGTTCTCTGGGGGCTTTCCCTGGTGGCTTTCTACATTCTTCAGAGTGTCAGCATAGAAGAGATTGCTTCCAACCCTCTGCCTAGAGCAAAGAAATCACAGTCTGGTCTTCAGTGAGCTCTCCAGGCCACACTATCTCCATTTCTTTCTGTGCTCCTATAAACTGCAGCATCCTGGGTTGTGTGCCCCTCAGCATCATTCACAATCCTTGCCTCCAGGTCAGGGCACAGGGGCAGGTCTCTGCCCTTTGTGCTTCTAAAACCGCCAGCCACCCCCAGTTCACATGCACAACCCCACTGCTCCAGGTTTCAGTCCAGGGAGCTGCCCTAAAGTCCTTCCATACTGCTACAGGTCTGCGAGTCTGTGCCATCTCCCCAGTGCAGGAGGCTATAGCTCACTGGCGGTGTAGGATACCCATGGTTCCCTCCCCCTTCCGATATCTTCCAATATCTGCCCACAGAATCACAGATCCCTGCTTCAACCTCGAAACCAACGGCCTGCAATATTCTGTTTGTAGAGATCCAGATCTCTCTTCTTACATCGCAAGCTAATTTTTTGGGTTTTCAGAGTGGTCTGGTAGATATCCAGCTCAATTCTAGGGAATGGTTGGATATTGGTCCCCTACACCTCTGCCTTCTTTTCCTCCTCCCCCTTTCCCTGTGCTTCTTAAGTAAACTTAGTAAGTTGCATCATAAAACGTCTCAAGAATTCTTTCTTGACCATTGCACTCAACAATCCCACCAAGGGACCAATGTGTGAACTCTGACACTTGTTTGATAATAAATGACTGGCAATTCTTTTTTTCTTTTTTTTTGTAGTTTTTAATTTTATTATATTATGTTAGTCACCATACAATACATCATTAGTTTTTGATGTGGTGATCCACGATCCACTGTTTTCGTATAACACCCAGTGCTCCATGCAGTATGTGCCATCCTTAATACCCATCACCGGGCTAACAAATCCCCCCTGCCCCCTCCCCTCTAGAACCCTGTTTGTTTCTCAGGTCCATAGTTTCTCATGGTTCATCTCTCCCTCCAATTCCCCACACCCATTTTTCCCTTCCTTCTCCTAATGTCCTCCATGTTATTCTTTATGTTCCACAAATAAGTGAAACCATATGATAATTAACTTTCTCTGCTTGACTTATTTCGCTTAGCATAATCTCCTCCAGTCCCATCCATGTTGATGTAAAAGTTGGGTATTCATCTTTTCTGATGGCTGAGTAATATTCCATTGTATATATGGACCACATCTTCTTTATCCATTCATCTGTTGAAGGGCATCTCGGCTCTTTCCACAGTTTGGCTATTGTGGACATTGCTGCTATGAACATTGGGGTGCATGTGGCCCTTCTTTTCACTACATCTGTGTCCTTGGGGTAAATACCCAGTAGTGCAATTGCTGGGTCATAGGGTAGCTCTATTTTTAATTTTTTGAGGACCCTCCACACTGTTTTCCAAAGTGGCTGTACCACCTTGCATTCCCACCAACAGTGTAAGAGGGTTCCCCTTTCTCCACAACCTCTCCAACATTTGTTGTTTCTTGCCCTGCCCATTTTGGCCATTCTAACTGGTGTAAGGTGGTATCTCAGCGTGGTTTTGATTTGGATTTCACTGATGGCTAATGATGATGAACATTTTTTGATGTGTCTGTTAGCCATTTGTATGTCTTTTTCAGAGAAGTGTCTGTTCATGTCTTCTGCCCACTTTTTGACTTGATTATTTGTTTTTTGGGTGTTGAGTTTGAGAAGTTCTTTATAGATTTTGGATACCAGCCCTTTATCTGTAGTGTCATTTGCAAATATCTTCTCCCATTCTGTGGGTTGCCTCTTTGTTTTGTTGACTGTTTCCTTTGCTGTGCAGAAGCTTTTTATCTTGATGAATTCCCAAAAGTTCATTTTTGCTTTTGTTTCACTAGCTTTTGGAGATGTATCTTGAAAGAAGTTGCTGTGGCCGACATCAAAGAGGTTACTGCCTATGTTCTCCTCTAGAATTTTGATGGATTCCTGTCTCACATTAAGGTCTTTCATCCACTTTGAGTTTATCTTTGTGAGTGGTGTTAGAGAATGGTCGATTTTCATTCTTCTGCATGTGGCTGTCCAATTTTCCCAGCACCATTTATTGAAGAGACTGTCTTTTTTCCATTGCATGTTTTTTCCTGCTTTGTCGAATATTATTTGACCATAGAGTTTAGGGGACCATATCTGGGTTCTCTATTCTGTTCCATGAATCAATATGTCTGTTTTTGGGCCAGTACCATGCTGTCTTGGTGATCAGAGTTTTGTAATATAGCTCGAAACCGGGCAACATGATACCCCCAGCTTTGTTTTGCTTTTTCAACATCTCCTTGGCGATTCTGGTTCTTTTCTGGTTCCATACAAATTTTAGGATTGTTTGTTCCAGCACTTTGAAAAATGTCATTGGAATTTTGATTGAATGGCATTGAAGGTATAGATTGCTCTGGGTTGCATAGACATTTTAACAATGTTTATTCTTCTGATCCATTAGCATGGAATATTTTTCCATCTTTTTGTGTCTTCCTCTCTTTCTTTCATGACTGTTCTGTAGTTCCTAGAGTATAGATCCTTTACCTCTTTGGTTGGGTTAATTCTGAGGTATCTTATGGTTTTTGGTGCTATTGTAAATGGAATGATTTCTCTAATTACTTTCTACACTTGCGTTGTTAGTGTATAAGTAAGCAACTGATTTCTGTGCATTGATTTTGTATCCTGCCACATTACTGAATTTCTGTATGAGTTCTAGTAATTTGGGGGTGGAGTCTTTTAGGTTTTCCATATAAAGTATCATGTAATCTGCGAAAAGAGAGAGTTTGACTTCTTCTTTGCCAATTTGAATACCTTTTATTTCTTTTTGTTGTCTGATTGCTGTTGCTAGGACTTCCAGTACTATGTTGAACAAAAGTGGTGAGAGTGGGCATCCTTGACGTGTTTCTGATATTAAGGGGAAGGTGCTCAGCTTTTCCCCATTGAGGATGATATTCGCTCTGGGTTTCTCATAGATGGAATTTATGAACTTGAGGAATGTTCCCTCTATCCCTATACTCTGAAGAGTTTTAATCAGGAAAAGATGTTGTATTTTGTAAAATGCTTTTTCTGCATCAACTGAGAGGACCATATGGTTCTTCTCCCTCCTCTTATTAATGTGCTCCATCACATTGATTGATTTGCGAACGTTGAACCACCCTTGCAACCTGAGGATAAATCCCACTTGGTCTTGGAGGATGATCCTTTTAATGTATTGCTGGATCCTGTTAGGTAGGATTTTGTTGAGGATATTGGAATCCATATTCATCAGGGATATCAGTCTGAAATTCTCTTTTTTGATAGGGTCTTTGCCTGGTTTGGGGGTTAAGGTAATGCTGGCCTCATAGAATGAGTCTGGAAGTTTTCTTTCTGTTTCTATTTTTTGAAAGAGCTTCAGTAGAACATGTATTATTTCTTCTTTGAATGTTTGGTAGACTTCCTCATGTAGTCCATCAGGCCCTGGACTCTTGTTTTTTGGGAGGTTTTTTATCACTGCTTCAATCTCGTTACTGGTTATTGGCCTATTCAGGTTGTCAATTTCTTCCTGTTTCAGTCTTGGCAGCTTATAGGTTTCCAGGAAGGCCTCCATTTCATCCAGATTGCTTAATTTATTCACATACAGTTGTAGATAATAATTTCTAAGTATTGTTTCTATTTATTTGGTATTAGTCATGATCTCCCCCCTTTCATTCATAATTTTATGAATTTAGGTCCTTTTCTTTTCTTTTGGATAAGTCTGGCCAGGGGTTTGTCAATCTTATTAGTTCTTTCAAAGAACCAACTTCTAGTTTCATTGATCTGATCTACTGTGTTTCTGGTTTCTAATTAATTGGTCTCTGCTCTAATCTTAATTATTTCTCTTTCAATGCGTGGCTTAGGCATCATTTGTTGCTTTTTGTCTAGTTCTTTAAGGTGTAGAGTTAGTTGGTGAATTCGGGATTTTTCTATTTTTTTGAGTGAGGCTTTGATGGCTAGGTATTTCCCCCTTAGGACCGCCTTTGCAGTATCCCATAGGTTTTGGACCTATGTGTGTTCATTCTCATTCATTTCCATGAACTGTTTAAGTTCTTGTTTGATTTCCTGGTTGACCTAAACATTCTTGATCAGAGTGGTCTTTGGCTTCCAAGTCTTTGAATTTCTGCCAAATTTTTTCTTGTGATTGAGTTCCAGTTTTAAAGCATTAAGGTCTGAGAATATGCGAGAATAATCTCAATCTTTTGGTATTGATTGAGACCTGATTTGTGACCCAGTATGTGGTCTATTCTGGAGAAAATTCCATGTACATTTGAGAAGAATGAGTATTCTGTTGTTTTAGGGTGGAATGTTCTATATATATCTATGAGGACCATCTGGTCCAGTGTATCATTCAAAGCTCTAGTTTCCTTGTTGATTTTCTGCTTAGATGATCTGTCCATTGCTGAAAGTGGATTACTGAGGTCTCCTACATTTAATGTATTGTTATCAATATGACTCTTTATTTTGGTGAACAGTTGGCTTATGTAGATGCCTGTTGCCATGTTGGGGGCATAGATATTTACAATTGTTAGATCTTCTTGTTGGATCGACCCTTTAAGAATGATATAGGGTCCTTGTATGTCTCTAACTACAGTCTTTAGTTTAAAATCTAATTTGTCTGATATAAGAAGTGCTACCCCAGCTTTCTTTTGAGGTCCACTAGCATGGAAGATGGATCTCCATCCATTCACTTTCACTTCTGATGTATCTTTAGGTTCAAAATGAGTCTCTTGTAGACAGCATATGGATGGGTCTCTTTTTATCCAATCTGCAACTCTGTACCGTTTTATGGGAGCATTTAGGCCATTCACATTGTGAGTGATTATTGAAAAATATGAAATAATTGTCATCATGTTGCCTGTGAAGACTTTGTTTTTATAGATTATCCCTGTAAATTTCTGTTGTAGATCACTCTTGGGGTCTTTCTCTTTTTCTAGAACCCCCATAATATTTTTTGCAGGGTTGGCTTAGCGGTGACATATTCTTTCAGTTTCTGCCGGTCATGAAAGCTCTGCATCTCTCCATCCATTCTAAATGAAAGCCTTGCCGGACAAAGTATTCTTGGCTGCATGTTTTCCTCGTTTAGTACCCTGAATATGTCTTTCCAGACCTTTCTGGCTTGCCAGATGTCTGTGGATAGGTCTGACGTTATTCTGATGTTCCTCCCTCTGTATGTAAGGAACTACTTCCCCTAACTGCCCTTAAGATGGTTTCCTTGGTTCTAAGATTTGCGAGTTTTACTCTTATATGCCCGCGTGTTGGCCTCTTTTCCTTGATCTTAGAAGGGGTCCTCTCTGCCTCTAGGACGTGAATGTTTGATTCATTCCCCAGATTAGGGAAGTTCTCAGCTACAATTTGATCAAATATATCTTCTAGTCCTCTCTCTCTCTCTCCACTCCCTCTGGGATTCCAATAATTCTGACATTGGAATGCTTTTTGGTGTTATTTATTTCTCTGATTCTATTTTCATGGATTCTGAGTTGTTTTTCCCTGGCCTCCTCTTTTCCCTTTTTATCTATTAAATTGTCTTCCAGGTCACTAAGTCGTTCTTCTGCTTCACTTATCCTAGCTGTTAGATTATATCGATTGGATTGGATCTCATTGATAGTATCCAATTCAGCTTTCATTTCTGCCTTTAGAGACTCTATGTTGCTATTAATTGATTTCTCCATTCTAGCTATCATCTTCACAATTGCTAGCCTGAATTCCATCTCCGACATCTTGGTTATATTTGCATCCATTTGTAAATCTGCAGCATAAGTCATAATCTCTGAGTCTTGC
Source organism: Neomonachus schauinslandi (assembly GCF_002201575.2). Taxonomy (NCBI): domain Eukaryota; kingdom Metazoa; phylum Chordata; class Mammalia; order Carnivora; family Phocidae; genus Neomonachus; species Neomonachus schauinslandi. Next base: position 76,542,621 of record NC_058419.1, on the reverse strand, counting down.
TATTTTGGGGGTTCCTCCTCCTAGTCATTCTGTTGACAGGTGCTTGAGGGAATGTATAGAGTCCAAATTATTGACCAGAACCCAAGCAAGATGCACCTGTTTTCTATGGACTTTAGGGTTGCTGGCTTCTTGTTTTCCCAGGCTGTCTTCTAAGGTTGGGGCCTGCTGTGCTATTACTCATGCAACCCTGTTTGGGCAGAGTTGCCCTGCCCCCCTGTGGCAGGGTCTGGGGTCTGTTGGAATCAGTTTTTTGAGACTATTGTTCTCTGGCGGCTTTCCCTGGCAGCTTTCCATGTCTCTTCTGAGAGTCAGAGCAGAAGATACCATTTCCAACCCTCTGCCTCAGAGCAGAGAGATTACAATTTGTTCTTCAGTGAGCTCTCCAGGCCACAATATCTCCATTCCTGTCCGTGCTGCTATAAACTGCAGCGTCCTGCATTGTGCGCCCCTCCACCACACTCCCAGTCCTGCCTCCAGGTCAGGGAACATCTCTGTCCTTTGTGCTTCTAAAACTGCCAGCCGCTCCCTGTTCACACGCGTCGCAGGGGCTGCCCTAAAGTCCTTTCCCCACCACTACTGGTCTGCGAGTTTGTGCCCCGTGCCCAGCACAGGAGGCTATTGCTCACTGACGGTGTAGGATCCCCACGGCCATGCTCCCTCCCGCTGCAATTTATCCTCCGATATCTGCCTGAATAATCACGGCTCCCAGCTTCGTACCTCGAAACCAACCGCCTGTGATATATTGTTTGTAGAGATCCAGATCTTCTTACATCTCAGGCTGATTTCGTGGGTGCTCAGAGTGGTCTGGTAGATATCCAGCTCAATTCCGGGGACCAGTTGTAATAGGATCCCCTACTCCTCCTCCATCTTTTCTCTCCATTTCTTTTTTTTAATTTTTCTACTTTCCTGTTTCAGCCAAAATCTTATCAATTCCTTTTTTAAAATCATATTTATTTTAATTTTCACAGTCATATTGTATCCCTTCATTATACGTAACCTTATTTTTTGTATATATATGTTTTATTTCTTTAAAGTATTGGGATACAATTTCTTCTAACAGACCAATATACACCCAAAATATAGTGTGTGGCTTTGTTTTATCCTCCAACCTGATCATATTCTATTTCATTACTTTCCACCCTGGTTTTGGGTCTCTTCTGATTTATTTAGTGTATATTTTTTTTCTGGAGTCATTGTTATCCTTTTAGCACTTTGTTCTCTCATTCATCTATTCTTCTCTGGACAAAATGACAAAACATAAAAACTCACATTAAAAAAGAACAGGCACTACTGACTCCCAGGGACTAATCAATACAACATTAGTAAGATGTCAGAACTAGAGTTTAGAATGATGATTATAAAGGTACTAGGTGGGCTTGAAAAAAACATAGAAGATACTAGAGAATCCTTTTCTGGAGAAATAATATCTAACCATGTAAAAATCAAAAAGTTTATTAATGAGGTGCAATAAAAAAATGGAGCTTCTAACCACTAGGATAAATGAGGCAGAAGAGAGAATTAGTGATATAGAAGAACAAATGACAGAGACTAAAGAAGCCGAGACAAAGAGAGATAAACAACTACTGGATCACGAGGGGAGATTTTGAGAGATAATTGAAACCATAAGACAAAACAATATTAGAATAATTGGGATCCCAGAAGAAGAAAGAGAGAGAGGCAGAAGGTATATTGGAGCAAATTATAGCAGAGAACTTCCCTAATATGGGGAAGGAAACAGGCATCAAAATCCAGAAGGCACAGAGAACCTCCCTCAAAATCAATAAAAATAAGTCCACACTCCGACAACTGATAGTAAAACTCACAAGTCTCAGAGACAAAGAGAAAATCCTGAAAGCAGCTCAGGACAAGAGGTCTGAAACCTACACTGGTAGAAACATTAGATTGGCAGCAGACTTATCCACAGAGACCTGGCATGCCAGAAAGGACTGCCATGATATATTCGGGGCACAAAATGGGAAAAATCTGCAGCCAAGAATACTATATCCAGCTAGGCTGTCATTGAAAATAAGAGAGATAAAAACCTTCCAGGACAAAAAAAAAAAAAAAGAATTTGCGATCACCAAACCAGCCCTACAAGAAATACTGAAAGGGGTCTTCTAAGCAAAGAGAGAACCTAAAAGTAACATAAACCAGAAAAGAACAGAGACAATATGCAGTAACAGTCACCTTACAGGCAATACAATGGCACTAAATTCATACCTTTCAATAGTTACCCTGAATGTAAATGAGCTAAATGCCCCAATCAAAACACACAGGGTAACAGATTGGTTAAAAAAAAAAAGACTCATTGATATGCTGTCGGCAAGAGACTCATTTTAGACCAAAAAACACCTCCAGATTGAAAATGAGGGGGTGGAAAACCATTTACCATGCTAATGGACACCAAAAGAAAGCTGGGGTGGCAATCCTTATATCATACAAATTAGATTTTAAACAAAAGACTATAATAAGAGATGAGGAAGGACACTATATCACACTTAAAGGGACTATCCAACAAGATCTAACAATTTTAAATATTTATGTCCATAACATGGGAGCAGCCAATTATATAAGCCAATAAATAACAAAATCAAAGAAACGCATTGACAATAATAGTAGGGAACTTTAACACCCCCCTCACTAAATTGGACAGATCATCTAAGCAAAAGATCAACAAAGAAAGGTTTAAAATGATACATTGGATGAGACGGACTTCACAGATATATTCAGAATATTCCATCCCAAAGCAAGAGAATACACATTCTTCTCTATTGCATATGGAATATTCTCCAGAGTATATAACATCCTGGGTCACAAATCAGGTCTCAAATGGTACCAAAAGATTCGGATCATTCCCTGCATATATTTGGACCACAATGCTTTGAAACTAAAACTCAGATCACAAGAGGAAAGTCAGAAAGAACTCAAATACATGAAGGCAAAAGAGCATCCTATTAAAGAATGAATGGGTGAACCAGGAAATTAAAGAAGAATTAAAAAAAATTCATGGAAACAAATGAAAATGAAAACACAACTGTTCAAAATCTTTGGGACACAGCAAAGGCAGTCCTAAGAGGAAACTATATAGCAATACAAGCCTTCCTCAAGAAACAAGAAAGGTCTCAAATACACAACTAACCCTATACCTAAAGGAGCTGGAGAAAGAACAGCAAATAGAGCCAAATCCTAGCAGGAGAAGAGAAATAATAAAGATCAGAGCAGAAATCAATGAAAGAGAAACCAAAAGAACAGTAGAACAGATCAATGAAACTAGGAGCTGGTTCTCTGAAAGAATTAAAAAGATTGATAAACCCCTGGCCAGACTTATCAAAAAGAAAAGAGAAAGGACCCAAATAAATAAAATCATGAATGAAAGAGAAGATATCACAACCAACACCAAAGAAATACAAACAATTATAAGAACATATTATGAGCAACTGCATGCCAGCCAATTAGACAATCTGGAAAAAATGGATGCATTCCTAAAGATGTATAAACTACCAAAACTGAACCAGGAAGAAATAGAAAACCTGAACAGACCCATAACCAGCAAGGAAATTGAAGCAGTAATTAAAAAACTCCCAACAAAGACCACAGGGCCAGATGGCTTCCCAGGGGAATTCTATCAACATTTAAAGAATTAATACCTATTCTTCTGAAACTCTTCCAAAAAATAGAAATGGAAGGAAAACTTCCAAACTCATTTTATGAAGTGAGCATTACCTTGATCCCCAAACCAGAAAAAGATCATATCAAAAAGGAGAATTACAGACCAATATCACTGATGAACATGGATGCAAAATTCTCACCAAAATACTAACCAATAGGATGCAACAGTACATGAGAAGGATTATTCATCATGACCAAGTGGGATTTATTCCTGGCTGCAAGGTTGATTCAACATCTGCAAATCAATCAATGTGATACAATACATTAATAAAAGAAAGGACAAGAACCATATAATACTCTCAATAGATGCAGAAAAAGCATTTGACAAAGTACAGCATCATTTCTTGATTAAAACTCTTCACACTGTAGGAATAGAGGATACAAACCTCAATACCATAAAAGCCATCTATGAAAAACCTACAGCAAATATCATTCTCAATGGGGAAAAACCTGCTTTTCCCCTAAGGTCAGAAAAAGAGCATGGATATCTACTATCACCACTGCTACTCAACATTGTACTAGAAGTCCTAGCCTCAGCAATCAGACAACAAAAAGAAATAAAAGGCAGCCAAATCATCAAAGAAGTCAAACTCTCACTGTTTGCAGATGATATGATACTTTATGTGGAAAACCCAAAAGACTCCACCCCGAAACTGCTAGAACTCATACAGGAATTCAGTAAAGTGGCAGAATATAAAATCAACTTACAGAAATGTGTTGCATTTCTATACACCAATAAAGAAGCAGCAGAAAGAGAAATCAAGCAATAGATCCCAGTTACAATTGCACCCAAAACCATTAGGTACCTAGGAATAAATCTAACCAAAGAGGCAAAGGATCTGTACTCAGAAAACTATAGAAAGAAATTGAGGGGGGCACCTGAGTGGCTCAGTTGTTGGGTGTCTGCCTTTGGCTCAGGTCACGATCCCAGAGTTCTGGGATCGAGCCCCACATCGGGCTCCCTGCTCAGCCGGAAGCCTGCTTCTCCCCCATGCTTGTGTTCCCTCTCTCGCTACGTCTCTCTCTGTCAAATAAATAAATAAAATCCTAAAAAAAGAAAGAAAGAAAGAAAGAAATTGAGGAAGACACAAAGAAATGGAAAAACGTTCCATGCCCGTGGATTGGAATAACAAATATTGTGAAAATGTCAATGCTATCTAGAGCAATCTACACATTTAATGCAATCCCTATCAAAATATCATCAACTTTTTTCAAAGAAATGAAACAAATAATCCTAAAATTTGCATGGAACCAGAAAAGACCCTGGATAGCAAAAGGAATGTTGAAAAAGGAAACCAAAGCCAGTGGCATCACAATTCCAGACTTAAGCTCTATTACAAATCTGTAATCATCAAGACACTATGGTACTGGCACAAAAACAGACATAGATCAATGGAACAGAATAGAAAGCCCAGAAATGGACCCTCAACTCTATGGTCAACTCATCTTCGACAAAGCAGAAATGAATGTCCAATGGAACAAAGACAGTCTCTTCAACAAATGGTGTTGGGAAAATTGGACAGCCACATGCAGAAGAATGAAACTGGACCATTTCCTTAAACCACACACAAAAACAGACTCAAAATGGATGAAAGACCTAAATGTGAGACAGGAATCTATCAAAATCCTTGAGGAGAACACAGGCAGCAACCTCTTCGACCTCAGCTGCAGCAACTTCTTCCAAGACACATTGCCACAGACAAGGGAAGCAAGGGCAAAAATGAACTATTGGGACTTCATCAAGATAAAAAGCTTTTTCACAGCAAGGGAAACAATCAACAAAACCAAAAGACAACTGACAGAATGGGAGAAGATATTTGCAAATGACATATCAGTTACAGGCTAGTATCCAAAATCTATAAAGAAATTATCAGATTCAACACCCAAAGAAAAAATAATCCAATCAAGAAATGGGCAGAAGACATGAACAGACATTTCCATAAAGAAGACATCCAAATGGCCAACAGACACATGAAAAAGTGTTCAAAATCACTTGGCATCAGGAAATCCAAATCAAAACCTCAATGAGATACCACCTCACACTAGTCAGAATGGCTAAATTTCACAAGTCGGGAAACGACAAATATTGGTGAGGATGCAGAGAAAGGGGACCCTCCTACACTGTTGGTGGGAATGCAAGGTGGTGCAGTCACTCTGGAAAACAGTATGGATTTTCCTCAAAAAGTTAAAAAAGTAGAGCTACCCTATGACCCAGCAATTGCACTACTGGGTATTTACCCCAAAGATACAGATGTGATCCAAAGGGGCACCTGCACCCCAATGTTTATGGCAACAATATCCACAATAGCCAAAATATGGAAAGAGCCTAGATGTCCATTGACAGATGAATGGATAAGAAAGATGTGGTATATATATATATATATATGATGGAATATTATGCAGCTATCAGAAAAATGAAACCTTGCCATTTGCAACAACGTGGATGGAACTAGAGGGTATTATGCTAAGAGAAATAAGTCAATCAGAGAAAGAAAATTATCATATGATCTCACTGAGGAAACAAGGCAGAGGATCATAGGGAAAGTGAGGGAAAAATGAAACAATATGAAACCAAAGAAGGAGACAAACCATAAGAGACTCTTAGTCTCAGGAAACAAACTGAGGGTTGCTGGAGTGGAGGGATTTGGGAGAGATGGGGTGGCTGGGTGATGGACATTGGGGAGGCTATGTGCTATGGTGAGTGCTGTGAATTGTGTAAGACTGATGAATCACAGACCTGTACCCCTGATACAAATAATACATTATATGTTAATTTTAAAAAGTCTGTTTCTTGATTTGCCTTTCTCTCTCTCTCTCTTTTTTTTTCTTTTGCTCATTTGTTTCTTAAACTCATTTGCTTCTGTAAACATTACCTGGCATTTATCTCTGAGATTTAATACTTTTGTATTCTTTGCGTAAATACCTAGTAGTGCAATTGCTGGATTGTAAGGTAGTTCTAATGTGAACTTTTTGAGGAATTACCATACTGTTTTGCAGAGTGCTATTCCAATTTGATTCCCACCAAAAGGGCAAGAGTGTTCCCTTTTCTTCTCACCAACACCTGTTGTTTCTTGTGTTGTTGATTTTAGCCATTGTGAAAGGTGTGGGGTGATATCTCATTGTAGTTCTGATTTCCATATCACTGATGATGAGTGATGTTGAGGACCTTTTCATCTGTCTTTTGGCCAACTGGCTATCTCCTCCTTTGAAAAAAATGTCTATTCATGTCTACTGTCCATTTTTTAACTGGATAATTTGTTTCTTGAATGTTGGGTTTTATAAATTATTTATGTGCTTTGGATACTAATGCTTTATCAGATATGTCATTTGCAAATATCTTCTCACATTCAGTAGTTTGACATGGAAATTTGTTGATTCTTCCCATTCCTATGCAGAAGCTTTTTATATTGATGAAGTCACAATAGTTTATATTACTTTTGTTTCCCTTGCTTCGGGACACATATATAGAAAGAAATTGCTATGGTCGATGTCATAGATGTTACTATGTTCTCCTCTAGGATTTTTATGGGTTCAGGAGGTATATTTGGGACTTTCATCCATTTTTTTTAAAGGAGAGCACATGTTGGGATGACGACTGGGTGTTATGTGCAACCAATGAATCATTGGACACTGCAAAAAAAAATTTTGTTAATTAAAATTAAAAAATAAAGAAAAAGGGCTTTTGTCAATTTTAAGTTTTTGGTTTTTTTTAAATATTTATTTGACAGAGAGAGACACAGCAAGAGAGGGAACACAAGCAGGGGGAGTGGGAGAGGGAGAAGCAGGCTTCCCACCGATCAGGGAGCCCGATGTGGGGCTCGATCCCAGGACCCCGAGATCATGACCTGAGCCGAAGGCAGGCGCTTAACGACTGAGCCACCCAGACGCCCCAATTTTAAGGGTTTTTTTATTTAATTTATTTTTATTATGTTATTTTAGTCACCATACAATACATCTTTTGTTTTTGATGTAGTGTTCCATGATTCATTGTTCTCATATAACACCCTGTGCTCCATGCATTACATGCCCTCCTTAATACCCATCACTGGACTAACCCATCCTTCCAACCCCCTCCCCTCTAAAACCCTCAGTTTGTTTCTCGGAGTCCATAGTCTCTCATGGTTCGTCTCCCATCCGTTTACCCACCCTTAATTTTTCCCTTCCTTCTCCTAATGCCCTCCATGCTATTCCTTCTGTTCCACAAATAAGTGAAACCATATGATAATTAACTTTTCTGCTTGACTTATTTCACTTAGCATAATCTCCTCCAGCCCCATCCATGTTGATGTAAAAGTTGGGTATTCATGCTTTCTGATGGCTGAGTAATATTCCATTGCATATATGGACCACATCTTCTTTATCCATTCATCTGTTGAAGGACATCTCAGCTCTTTCCACAGTTTGGCTATTGTGGATATTGTTGCTATGAACATTGGGGTGCATATGGCCCTTCTTTTCACTACATCTGTGTCTTTGGGGTAAATACCCAGTAGTGCAATTGCTGGGTCATAGGGGATCTCTATTTTTAATTTTTTGAGGCACCTCCACACTGTTTTCCAAAGTGGCTTTACCAAATTGCATTCCTACCAACAGTGTAAGAGGGTTCCCCTTTCTCCACAACCTCTCCAACATTTGTTGTTTCTTGCCTTGTCAATTTTTGCCATTCTAACCCATGTAAGGTGGTATCTCAATTTGCTTTTGATTTGAATTTCCCTGATGGCTAATGATGATGAACCTTTTTTCATGTATCTGTTAGTCATTTTTATATCTTCTTCAGAGAAGTGTCTGTTCATGTCTTCTGCCCATTTTTTGACTTGATTATTTGTTTTTTTGGGTGTTGAGTTTGAGAAGTTCTTTATAGATCTTGGATATCAGCCTTTTGTCTGTAGTGCCATTTGCAAATATCTTCTCCCATTCTGTGGGTTGCCTCTTTGTTTTGTTGACTGTTTCCTTTGCTGTGCAGAAGCTTTTTATCTTGATGAAGTCCCAAAAGTTCATTTTCGCTTCTGTTTCACTGGCCTTTGGAGATGTATCTTGAAAGAAGTTGCTGTGGGCGATGTCAAAGAGGTTACTGCCTATGTTCTCCTCTAGGATTTGCATGGGTCCCTGTCTCACATTGAGGTCTTTCATGCATTTTGAGTTTATCTTGGTGTATGGTGTTAGAGAATGGTCAAGTTTCTTTCTTCTGTATATAGCAGTTCAATTTTCCCAACATCATTTATTGAAGAGACTGTCCTTTGTCTATGGTGTATTTTTTCCTGCTTTGTCCTAGATTATTTGACCATAAGGTGAGGGTCCGTATTTGGGCTCTCTATTCTGTTCCATTGGTCTATATATCTGTTTTTGTGTCAGTACCATGCAGTCTTGGTGATCACAGCTTCGTAATATTGCTTGAAGTCAGCCAACGTGATGCCCCATCTTTGTTTTTCTTTTTCACCATTTCCTTGGTGATTCGGCATCTATTCTAATTCCATACAAATTTTGGGATTGTTCATTCTAGCACTTTGAAAACTGTTGTTGGAATTTTGATCGGGATGGTGTTGAAGATATACATTGATCTGGGCAGCACAGATATTTTCACAATGTTTATTCTTCCAATCCAGGAACATGGAATGTTCCTCTATCTTTTTGTGTCTTCTTCAATTTCTTTCATGAGTGTTCTGCAGTTCCTAGAATATAGACCCTTTACCTCTTTGGTTAGGTTTATTCCGAGGTATCTTATTGTTTTTGCTCCTATTGTAAATGGAATCGTTTCTCTAATTTCTCTTTCTACAGTTGCATTGTTAGTGTATTAGAACGCAACTGATTTCTCTGCATTGATTTTGTATCCTGTCCCATTACTGAATTGCTCTATGAGTTCTAGTATTTTGGGGGTGGAATATTTTGGATTTTCACATAAAGTATCATGTCATCTGCAAAGAGAGAGAGTTTGACTACTTCTCTGTCAATTTGAATAGATTTTATTTCTTTTTGTTGTCTGATTGCTGTTGCTAGAAATTCTAGTACTATGTTGAACAATAGTGGCAAGAGTGGGCATCCTTGTCATGTTCCTGATCTTACAGGAAACACTCTCATTTTTTCCCACTGAAGATGATATTCACTGTGGGATTTTCATAGATGGATTTTATGAACTTGAGGATTGTTCCCTCTATCCCTATACTCTGAAGAGTTTTAATCGGAAAGGATGTTGTATTTTGTCAAATGCTTTTTCTGCATCAATTGAGAGGACCATATGTTTCTTCTCTCTCCTCTTATTAATGTGTTCTCTCACATTGATTGATTTGTGAATTTTGAACCAAACTTGCATCCCAGGGATAAATCCCACTTGGTCTTGGTGGATGATCCTTTTCATGCATTGTTGGATCCTATTAGCTAGGATTTTGTTGAGAATTTTGGAATCCATATTCATCAGGGATATGGGTCTGAAATTCTCCTTTGGATGAGGTCTCTGCCTGGTTTGGGGATTATGGTAATCCTGGCCTCAAAAAATGAGTCTGGAATCTTTCCTTCTGTTTCTATTTTGGAAACAGCTTCAGTAGAATAGGTATTATTTCTTCTTTGAATGTTTGGTAGAATTCTCCAGGCAATCCATCAGGCCCTGGACTCTTGTTTTTTGGAAGGTTTTTGATCACTGTTTCAATGTCGTTAATGGTTATTGGCCTATTCAGGTTGTCAATTTCCTCCTGTTTCAGTTTTGGTAGTTTATAGGTTTCCGAGTCAGCATCCATTTCTTCCAGGTTGCTTAATTTATTGGCATATAGTTGTAGATAATAATTTCTAAACATTATTTCTGTTTCCTTGGTGTTAGTCGTGATCTCTCCTCTTTCATTCATAATTTTATTAATTTGGGTCCTTTCTCTTTTCTTTTGGATAAGTCTGGCCAATGATTTACCAATTTTATTAATTCTTTCAAAGAACAAGCTTCTAGTTTCATTGATCTTCTCTACTGTGTTTCTGGTTTCTAATTCATTGATCTCTGCTCTAATCTTAATTATTTCTCTTCTAATGTTTCACTTAGGCTTTATTTGTTGTTCTTTCCCCAGTTAAGATGTAAAGTTGTCTTGTGTATTCAGGATTTTTCTGTTTTTTTTGAGTGAGGCTTGGATGGCTATGTACTTCCCCTTTAGGACTGCCTTTGCAGTATCCCATAGGATTTGGACCAATGTGTTTTTGTTCTCATTGCTTTCCATGAATTGTTTAAGTTCTTCTTTGATTTCCTGGTTGACCCAAACATTCTTGAGCAGAGCGGTCTGTAGCTTCCAAGTGTTTGAATTTCTTCCAAGAATTTCTTGTGATTGAGTTCCAGTTTTAAAGCATTGTGGTCTGAGCATATGCAGGGAATAATCTCAATCTTTTGGTATCAGTTGAGACCTGATTTGTGACCCAGTATGTGGTCTATTCTGGAGAAAGTTCCATGTGTGCTTGAGAATGAGTATTCTGTTGTTTTAGGGTGGAATGTTCTGTACATATCTATGAGGTCCATCTGGTCCAGTGTGGCATTCAAAGCTCTTGTTTTTTGTTGATTTTCTGCTTAGATGATCTGTCTATTGCTGAGAGTGGAGTATTGAGGTCTCCTACAATTAAGTACTGTTATCAATATGACTCTTTATTTTGGTTAACAGTTGGCTTATGTAGATGGCTGCTCCCATGTTGGGGGCATAGATATTTACAATTGTTAGATTTTCTTGTTGGGTCTATGGCCATACCACCCTGAACGCGCCCGATCTTGTCTGATCTCGGAAGCTAAGCAGGGTCGGGCCTGGTTAGTACTTGGGTGGGACATTTTCTTGTTGGATAGACCCTTTAAGAATGATATAGTGTCCTTCTGTGTCTCTAACTACAGTCTTTAGTTTAAAATCTAATTTGTCTGATATAAGAATCACTCGCCCAGGTTTCTTTTGAGGTCCATTGGCATGGATGATAGATCTCGATCCCTTTACTTTCAGTCTGGATGTATCTTTAGGTTCAAAATGAATCTCTTGTAGACAGCATATGGATGGGTCCTGTCTTTTTATCCAATCTGCAACCCTGTGCCCTTTTTTTGGGAGCATTTAGGTTGTTCACGTTGAGAGTGATTATTGAAAGATTTGAATTTATCATCATCATGTTGCCAGTGAAGTTCTTGTTTCTATAGATTGTAAATTTCTGTTCTATATCACTCTTGGGGTCTTTCTCCTTTTATAGAACCCCCCTTAATAGTTCTTGCAATGCCGCCTTAGTGGTCACATATTCTTTCAGTTTCTGCTGGTCTTGGAAGTTCTGAATATCTCCATCCATTCTAAATGACAGCCTTGCCAGATAAAGTATTCTTGGCTGCATGTTCTTCTCGTTTAGTACCCTGAATATGTTTTGCCAGCCCTTTCTGGCTTGCCAGATCTCTGTGGATAGGTCTGACATTATTCTGATGTTCCTCCTCTGTACATAAGGAATCTCTTCCCCCTTATTGCCCTTAAGATGGTTTCATTGGTTCCAAGATTTGCAAGTTTTACTATTACATGTTGGGGCTTTGGCCTGTCTTCCTTGATCTTGGCAGGGGTTCTCTCTGCCTCTAGGACACAAATGTTTGTTTCATTCCCTCATTAGGGAAGTTCTCAACTATGATTTGCTCCAATATATCTACTATTCCTCTCTGTCCACCCCCTCAGGGATGCCAATAATTCTGACACTGGAACGTTTCATGGTGTCACTTATTTCTCTGATTCTGCTTTCATGGATTTTGAGTTGTTTCTCCCTGGCCTCCTCTTTTTCCTTCTTTTCTATCAATTGGTTTTGTAGATCATTAATTTGTTCTTCTGCCTCACTTACCCTAGCTGTTAGATTATCTAGATTAGATTGGATTTCACTGAGAGCATTTTTAAGTTCTGCCAGTTCAGCTTTCATTTCTGCCCTTAGGGACTCTATGTTGCCATTAATCGATTTCTCCATTCTAGCTCTTGTCATTATAACTGCTGCCCTGTCATCCATTTCTGACATCTTGGTTATATCTGTGGCAGAAGTCACAGTCTCTGAGTCTTTCCTACTTTGGGTGTTCCTCCTAGTCATTCTGTTGAGGGGTGGTTGAGGGAATGTACAGAGTTCCAAATTATTGTCCACAACCCAAGCAAGATGCACCTGTTTTATAGGGACCTTAGGGTTGTTGGACTCCTAATTTTCCAGCCTGTCTTCTGGTGAACGGGCCTGCCACGCTATTACTCAGGCAACCCTGTTTGGGAAGAGCTGCCCTGCTCCCTGTGTTGGGGAGATGGGCCAGTGAAAACGGGTTTTGGGGGGCTTTTGTTCTCTGGTGGCTTTCCCTGGCAGCATTCCGCATCTCTTCAGAGAGTCAGAGCAGAAGAGATTGTTTCCAACACTCTGCCTAGAGCAGAGAAATCACAGTCTGTTCTTCATTGAGCTCTTCAGGCCACATTACCTCCATTTCTGTCTGTGCTGCTATAAACTGCAGCATCCTGAGTTGTGCGCCCCTCAACTGTGCTCCCAGTCCTCACCTCCAGGTCAGGGCACAGGGGCAGGTCTCTGCCCTTTGTGCTTCTAAAACAGCCAGCCACCCCCAGTTCACATGTGCGACCCCACTGCTCCAGGTTTCAGTTCAGGGAGCTGCCCTAAAGTCGTTCCCCACTGCTAGAGGTCTGCGAGTCTGTGCCCTGTCCTCATGCAGGAGGCTATCACTCACTGGTGGTGTAGGGTCCCCATTGCTCCCTCCCCCTTCTGATATCTGCCCACAGAATCAAGTCTCCCTGCTTCATATCTCAAAACCAACTGCCTGCGATATTTGTTTGTAGAGATCCAGATCTATCTTCTTACATCTTAGGCTGATTTCATCGGTGTTGAGTGGTCTGGCAGATATCCAGCTCACTTCAGGGAAGCAATTGGAAGAGGGTTCCCTACACCTCTGCCATCTTTTCTTATTCCTCCATTTTAAATTTATTTTTGTGTATGGTATAAATAATTAGTCCAATTTCATTCTTTTACATTTTGCTATCCAGTTTTCACAACACCATTTGTTGGAAACTGTCCTTTTCCTGTTGGATATGCTTCCCTGCTTTGTCAGAGATTAATTGACCACACAGTTGTTGGTTCATTTCTGCTTTTCTATTTAAATCCATCAATCTATGTATCTATTTCTGTGCCAGTACCATACTGTTTTGTTTACTACAGCTTTGTAATACAACTTGATGTCTGCGATTATGATGTTTCTAGCTTTGCTTTTCCTTTTCAAGATTGCTTTGGTTATTTGGGCTCTTTTGTGATTCCATACACATTTTAGGATTGTTTGTTCTATCTCTGTGAAAATGTTGTTGGCACTTGATATGGATTGCACTAAATGTATAGATTGATTTGGGTAGTATAGACATTTTTGCAATGTTTTTTCTTCCTATCCATGAGCAAGGAATGTCTTTCCATTTCTTTGCATCATCTTGAATTTCTTTCATTAGTTTTTTTTTTTTTTTTTTTTTAGCTTTCAGTATACAGTTCTTTCGCCTCTTTGGTAAGTTTTCTTCCCACATAACTTATGGGTTTTGGTGTAATTGTAAATGAGATTGATTCCTTAATTTCTCTTTCTGCTGCTTCATTATTGGTGTATAGAAATACAACAAATTTCTGTACATTGATTTGGTACCCTGTTATTTTACTGAATTAATTTATCACTTCAAAGCAGGTGTTTTTGGTGGACTCTTCTGGGTTTTCTAAATAGAGTATCATGTCATCTGCAAATACTGATATTTTACTTCTTCCTTACTGATTTGGATGCCTTTTATTTCTTTTTGTTGTATAAGTTATGTCTCTAGGACTTCCAGTAGTATGTTAAATAAAAGCGGTGAGAGTGGACATGTCTGTCTTGTTCCTGACCTTAGAGGAAAAGCTCTTGTTTTTCCCCCATTGAGGATGATATTAGCTGTGGGCTTTTCATATATAGTCTTTATTATGTTCATGGGTGATCCCTCTAAACCTACTTTGTTGAGGGTTTCTTATCATGAATGGATGTTTTAAGCTGTCCAATGTTTTTTCTACAACCATTAGAATGATCATATGGTTCTTATCCTTTTTTTTTATTAATGTGGTATATCATGTTGATTGATTTGCAAATATTGAACCAAACAAGCAACTCCGAAATACATCTCTCTTGATCATGGTGAATGATTTTTTTAATGTATTGTTGAATTAGGTTTGCTATTATTTTATGGAGAATTTTTGCATCTGCATTTATCAGAGACATTGGTCTGTAGTTCCCTTTTTAGTGGTGCCTTTACCTGGTTTTTGTATGAAGGTAATGCTGGCCTCATTGAATGAATTTGCAAGTTTTCCTTCTTTTTCTATTTTTCGGAATATTTTGAAAAGAATAAGTATTAACTCTTCTTTAAATGTTTGGTAAAATTCTCCTGTGAAGCCATCTGATCCTAGGCTTTTGTTTGTTGGAAATTTTTTGATTACTGATTCAATATCTTTGCTAGTTATTGGCCTGTTCAAGTTTTCCAATTCTTCCTGTTTCAGTTTTGGGTAATTTGTATGTTTCTAGGAATTTATGCATTTCTTCCAGATTGTCCAATTTGTTGGCACATAGTTTTTCATAATACTCTTAGAATTGTTTGTATTAAAAAAATTTTTTTAATTAAAAATTAAAAATTAAAAAAAAAAAGAGGGGCGCCTGGGTGGCTCAGTTGGTTAAGCGACTGCCTTCGGCTCAGGTCATGATCCCAGGGTCCTGGGATCGAGCCCCGCATCGGGCTCCCTGCTCAGCGGGAAGCCTGCTTCTCCCTCTCCTGCTCCCCCTGCTTGTGTTCCCTCTCTCGCCATGTCTCTCTCTGTCAAATAAATAAAACCTTTAAAAAAAAAAAAAGAATTGTTTGTATTTCCATGGTACTGGTTGCCATTTCTCCTCTCTCATTTGTGATTTTATTTATTTGGGGCCTTTCTCTTTTCTTATTGATAAGTTTGGCTAGATGCTTATCAATTTTATTATTTTTTTCAAAGAACCAGCTCCTGTTTCATTGATCTGTTCTACTCTCTTTTTTGTTTTTATATTATTTATTTCTGCTCTCGTTTTTATTATTTCCTTTCTTCTGTTGGCTCTAGGCTTTGGTGGTTGTTTTTTTTCTAGCTCCTATAGGTGTAAGGTTAGGTTGTTTATTTGAGATTTTTCTTGCTTCTTGAGGTGGGCCTGCATGGCTATAGACTTCTCTGTTACAACTGCATTTGCTGTATCCCAAAGGTGTGGGACCATTGTGTTGTCTTTTATTTATTATTTATTTATTTTTACTTTTTAAATTTTTTTAAATTTAAATTCAATTAGCCAAGGTATAGTACATTATTAGTTTTTGGTACACTGTTCAATGATTCATTAGTAGAATATAACACACAGTGCTCATCCCAACACATGCCCTCTTTAATTCCAGGGACCCAGTTACATCATCCCTCCCCCACCTCCCTTTCCGCAACCCTTAGTTTGTTTCCTAGAATCAAGAGTGTCATATGGTTTGTCTCCCTCTCTGATTTCTTCCCATTCAGTTTTCCCTCCCTTCCTGTATTGTCCTCTGCACTATTCCTTATGTTCCACATATGATTGAAACCATATGATAATTATCTTTCTCTGCTTGACTAATTTCACTTAGCATAATCCCCTCCAGTTCCATCCATGTCAATGTAAATGGTAGATATCTGTCCTTTCTGATGGCTGAATAATATCCCATTGTATATATGAACCACATCCTGTTTATCCATTCATCTGTTGAAGGACATCTCTGTTCCTTCCATAGTTGGCTATTGTGGACTTTGCTGCTATGAGCATTGGGGGTGCGTGTGCCCCTTCTTTTCACTAATCTGTATCTTTGCGGTAAATACCCAGTAGTACAATTGCTGTATTCTGTTGTTTAGGATGGAATGTTCTGTATATATCTTTGAAGTCCATCTGGTCCAGCGTGTCATTTAAAGCCCTTGTTTCTTTGTTGATCTTCTGCTTAGATGATCTGTCCATTGCTGTTTGTGGGGTGTTAATGTCCCCTACTATGATTGTATTATTATCAATGTGTTTCTTTAATTCTGTTATTAATTGCTTTATATAATTGGCTGCTCCCATGTTGGGGGCATAGATATTTATAATTGTTATATCTTCTTGTTGGATTGACCCTTTAAGTATGACATAGTGTCCCTCTACATCTTTTACTACAGTCTTTAGTTTAAAATCTAATTTGTTTGATATGAGGATTGCTACCCCAGCTCTCTGTTGAGGTTCGTTAGTGTCGTAAATGGTTTTCCATCCCTTCACTTTCAATCTGGAAGCGTCTTTAGGTTCAACATGAGTGTCTTATAGACGGCATATGGATGAGTCCTGCTTTTTTATCCAATCTGATAGTCTGTGTCTTTTTATTGAAGCATTCAGCCCATTTAAATTTAGAGTAACTATTGAAAGATATGAATTTAGTGCCATTGTATTGCCTGTAAAGTCCCTGTTTCTGTAGATTGTATCTGTTTCTTTCTGGTCTATTTTACTCTTGGGGTCTCTCTTCACTTACAGAATTCCCATTAATATTTCTTTCAGTGGTGTCTTGGTGGTCACATATTCTTTCAGTTTCTGTCTTCTGGAAACTCTTTATCTCTCCTTCCATTCTGAATGATAGCCTTCCTGGATAAAGGATTCTTGGCTGTATGTTGTTCTCATTTAGTACCCTGAATATATCATGCCAGCCCTTTCTGGCCTGCCAGGTTTCTGTGGATAGGTCTGATATTATAATGATATTCCTCCCTCCATATGTAAGAAATCTCTTCCCCCTAGCTGCTCGCAGGATAGCTTCCTTGGCTTTAAGAATTGCAAGCCTCACTATTATACGTTGGGGTGTTGATCTATTTTTATTGATTTTTGGAGGGGTCTTCTCTGCCTCTTGGGCATGAATGTTTATTTCCTTCCCCAGATTAGGGAAGTTCTCAACCATGATTCACTCAAATATACCTTCAAGCCCTCTCTCTCCCTCTCCACCCCCTCTTGGATCCTGTTGATCCTGATATTGGTTCTTTTCACTGTATCATTAAATTCTGTATGTATCTCTTCATATGCTATGAGTTGTTTTTTCTGTCTTTTCTTCAATTTCCTTCCTTTCCATCAGCCTATCTTCTAGATCACTTATTCTCTCTTCTGCCTCATTGACCCTAGCTATTAGAGCATCCAGTTTAGAATGCATCTCATTCATATCATTTTTAAGTTTGGCCTGATTAAATCTTTTTTCTGTCCTTAGAGATTCTTTATCGTCACTTATGCTTTCTTCAAGTCTAGCTATTTACTTTATGATTGCTATCCTGAATTCTGTCCCTGACATCTTACTTATATCCATATCGATTAGCTCTGTGGCAGAGAATACTGCCTGTTTGTTTTGTTTTTGTTTTGTTGTTGTTGTTTGTTTGTTTTTGCAAGTTCTTCCTTCTAGTCATTCTGTCTTGAGAACCATGGGTGGGTGAATGAACAGAGTCCGAAATATCAAACACGACCCAAGCAAGATGCATCCTGGAGCTCAATATACTATTTTCCCCTGGCGTTGGAATTTTACCATCTAGTGGGATCCATAGGCTTGTCATCCACCTGTTCTTCCAGTCTGTCTTCTGGGGGAGGGGCCTGCCATGTTTTTTCTCAGGTATCCCTGTCTGGGTGGAGTTGTCCCAACCCCTGTCAGGGAGATGGGCTCAGTGCAAACTGGTTCTCTGTGTGGCTTTTTTTCCCTGGAGGCTTTACATACCTCTTCAGAGGATCAGAGCAAAAATGGCCATGCCCAAACCTCTGGCCCAGAGCAGAAAGATCACAATGTGCCTTCTTTAATAAACTTTCCAGGACAAACAGTCTGTACTTCTGTATGTGCCAAAAACCACAGCCTTCTTTGGTGGGTGCCCATGCAAGTCTTTCAGAGGTAGTCCCAGGAGTCCTGGAGTGTCCCTGCCCTTTGTGACTCTAAAACCACAAGCGGCAGCGGGCTCATGCATGCACCTGAAAGCTGCTGGATCCTGTCTGGCTGCTGCCTTAATGTTCTTTCTGGGCTGCTACAACCCTGAGAGCTTTTGCCCAGTCATAGGTGCAGGTTCCAGTCCTTTTCAGCCTGCTCAGGAAAAGAGTGATCACCAACAAGGCTGGCTCATGGTTTATGGTGACCAGAGCTGAGAGCCCCCCCCTAGGCTCACTGATCATAACCTGTTTCCTGGTTCCACTGTTCAGACACTCTACTGTTTCAGGCAACCCCATTTGCTCTGTGACTCCTCAGATCCCGAGACCACAATGTCCCACCTAGAATTCTGCCTTTTCATTTCCAGAGCCCCTTTCAGAGAAGGATGTCTCTCATTAGAGCAGATTTCTAAGGGTTCTGATTTTGCATTCCAGTGTTATATCACATTCCAAGAGCCAGCTTATGGAGGCTGCCTCTCCTTTCTGTTTATCTTCTGATATCTCCCCTCAGATTCAGGACTCTGCACATCCTACTTTGCAAAAAGCAGCTGCTTTTATACTTGTAGAGATCCATATATATATATATATATATATTCTTACATCTCAGGCTGATTTTGTGGGTGCTCAAAATGATTTGATAGATATCCATCTAAATTCCAGGGACCAGTTAAAATGGGGTCCCCTACTCCTCTGTCATATTCTATTTCTTTATTTTAATTCAATTAGCCAACTTATGTTCCATTGTATATGTATACCACATCTTCTTTATCCATTCATCTGTCAAAGGATATCTTCGCTCTTTCCACAGTTTGGCTATTGTGGACATGGCTGCTATGAACATTGGGGTCCAGGTGCCCCTTCAGTTCACTACTTTTGTATCTTTGTGGTAAATCCATAGTAATGCAGTTGCTGGGTCATAGGGTAGCTCTATTTTTAACAGCTTGAGTAACCTCCATACTGTTTTCCAGAGTGGCTGTACCAGCTTGCATTCCCACCAACAGTGTAAAAGGTTTCCCCTTTCTCCACATCCTCACCAACATTTGTTGTTTCCTGTCTTGTTAATTTTAGCCATTCTGACTGGATCTAGTCAAGAAATGGGCAGAAGACATGGACCATCATGTTTTCACTTTGTTTTGTTTCCATATATTTTTAAAATTTCTTCAGTTTCCTGTTTTTTTAATAGAAGCAATGTCCATGATAGCCAAACTATGGAAAGAGCCTAGATATCCATCAACAGATGAATGGATAAAGATGTGGTGTGTGTGTGTGTGTGTGTGTGTGTAGTGGAATATTACTCAGGCATCAAAAAGAATGAAATCTTTCCATTTGCAACCTCGTGGATGGAACAGAGAAAGATAAATACCATATGATTTCATTTGTATGTGGAATTTAAGAAACAAAATAGGTGGTCGTATGGGAAGGGATGGAAAAATAAAAAGATGGAATCAGAGAGGGAGACAAACCATGAGAGACTCTTAAGTATAGGAAACAAACTGATGGTTGCTAGAAGAGAGGTGGGTGGTGGAATGGGGTAACTGGGTGATGCGCATTAATGAGGACACTTGATGTAATGAGCACTGGGTGTTATATGTAATTGATGAATCACTAAACTCTACCTCTGAAACTAATAATACACTATATGTTAATTAACTGATTTTAAATAAAATTAAAATTTTAAAAAGAATTGAAAAATTAAGAAAACAACTGAAAATATAATACTGAAAGAGTAAATAATCAAAAAAGCACAAATGCTGTATACCGTGTTCCCCAAGAGCTGAAGTTTTTTATCCCTCTATGATTAGTAAACTTGGTGTAAGCTATTTGTTTGTGCTAATCTTTTGTGGAGTGGCCAGTTCCACTGATTCTCAGGTGCCCTTGCCCTAGTGGAAATGTGCCTCCCTTGCCAGGAGGCCGGGCTCTTTTTAAGTGGCTCCTGATTTGAATATGTGGTGCTGTTTTGCTCCCTGAAAGCTTTCAGCACCAATGGGAGGGATGAAAATGGTGGTTCCCTGCCCTCTAGCCCTGGATCTGAATGTTTGCCTCCTCTACTCTTCACTGAGCCCTCACAGAAAAACGCTCTTGTTTCCCTCCACTCTCGTTTCCATCAGAACTCCATGTTCACCATGCCTGTGACTGAGCATTTTTATCTCAGGCACATGACTCTGTTTCAATACTCCAAATTTTTTGGACTCCTGTGACATGGACCTGTGCTGTTCCTCCTGGGGGAGCGAGGGGGGTCTCACCATGCTTCTGCCTTTTGCTGGACCCTTGCCAGGAAAGTGGTCACATGGCCATGCAGGGGTTCACAGTTTATGGCAACATGGGGCAGAAAGCGGGCACCTAGACTCACTGTTTTCAGGTGCCACCTACCCTCGCTCCCATGCCTGAGAACTCTGCAGCACTAAGGCACGCCCATTATTCTTGTGACTCTGGGAATCCTGCAACATGCCGTCCCACCTAGGATTCCTCCCTGCTTCTTCACCTGAACACCTTTAACCAGGCACCTCCCCCACTGTAGCAGACTTCTAAAAATTCCAATTTTGTGCTCTCCTGCTTATAATATTTTTCAATAGCCTCCTTAAGCAGGCTCCCTCCCCTCGGCCATATCTTCTAATATATCACCCCAGATTCACATCTCTGCACCTCCTACTTTCTAAAAAGTAGTTGCTTTTCTATTTGTAGAATTGCAACATTTTTTTCTCAAATCTCTGATTAATTTTGCAGGTATTCAGAATGATGTGATAACTATCTACCTGTATTCGAGGGACCAGACAAACTTATGGTCCCCTACTCCTTTGCCAAGGGAGTTACCCCTCTCCCAGTTTGACTTTATTTTTGTGTACAGTGTAAGCAATTGGTCCAGTTTCACTCTTTTGCAAAAGAATGAATCCAGGTTTCCCAACACCATTTGTTGAAGAGACTGTTTTTTCCCCATTGCATAATTCTTGCCTCCATTGTTGAAGATTGACCATGTTATCATGGGTTTATTTCTGGGCTTTCTATTCTGTTCCATTGATCTGTTTTTTTGTGCCAGTACCATTTTTTTGATTAATACCATTTTGTAATATAACTTGAAACCTAGAATCAAGATACCTCTAATTTTGTTTTCTTTTTCAAGATTTCCTTGGTGATTCTTGTGCTTCCATACAAATTTTAGCATTGTTTGTTCTAGTTCTGGGGAAAATGTTATTGGTATTTTGATAGGGATAGCATTAAATCTGTAGATTGCTTTGGGTAGTATAGACATGTTAACAATATTTGGTATTCCAAGCCATTAGCCTGGAATGTCTTTCCATTTGTTTGTGTCATCTTTAATACCTTTCATCAATGTACCACAGTTTTCAAAGTACAGTTCTTTCACCACTTCAGATAAGTTTATTCCTAGATGTTTTATTACTTTTGTTGCAATCTT
This sequence comes from Neomonachus schauinslandi, assembly GCF_002201575.2. Taxonomy (NCBI): domain Eukaryota; kingdom Metazoa; phylum Chordata; class Mammalia; order Carnivora; family Phocidae; genus Neomonachus; species Neomonachus schauinslandi. The sequence goes on along the minus strand of NC_058419.1, from coordinate 76,520,623 downwards.
AAATGAGATTTTTTTAAAATTTCTATTTCTTGAGCTAGATTATTAGTCTATCAAAATACAATGGAGTTCTGTACATTGATTTTGTATCCTGTGATTTTACTGAATTCATTTTTCAGTTCTAGCAGTTTTTGTTTTTGTTTTTGGTGGAGTCCTCAGTATTTTCTACATATAGTATCATGTCATCTACAAATAATAAAAGTTTTACTTCTTCCTTACCTATTAGGATGCCTTTTATTTCTTTTTGTTTTATAATTGCTGTGGCTAGGATTTCCAGTATTGTGTTGAATAAAAGTGGTGGAAGTTGACTTCCTTATCTTGTTCCTGAACTTAAGGGAAAAGCTCTCAGTTTTTCACCACTGAGGATGATGTTCACTGTGGACTTTTCATATATGGCCTTTATTATGTTGAGATATGTTCCCTCTAAACTTACTTTGTTGAAGGTTTTTAATCATGAAAGGATGCTGTACTTTGTCAAATGATTTTTCTGCATCTATTGAAAGAATCATATGGTTTTTATTTTTTGTCTTATGTGATGTATCACATTGAATGATTTGTGAATATTGAACCACCCTTGCATCCGGGGAATAAATCTCACTTTATTGTATTGAATTTTTTAAAATGTATTGTTGGATTCAGTTTCCTAATATTTTGTTGAGAATTTTTGCATCTATGTTCATTAAGGATATCCTGTAGTTTTCCTTTCTGTTGTGTCTTTATCTGGTTTTGGTATCAGAGTAATGCTGACCTCATAGAATAAATATGGAAGTTTTCCTTCACCTTCTATTTTTTGGAAAAGTTTGAGAATAGATATTAACTCTTCTTTAAATGTTTGATAGAATTCACCTGTGAAGCCATCTGGCCCTGGGCTTTTGTTTGTTGGGAGTTCTTTGATTACTGATTCAATACTTTGCTGGTAATGTATCTGTTCAAATTTTTTATTTCTTCCTGATTCAGTTTTGGTAGGTATTTATAGGAATTTATCCATTTTTTCTAGGTTGTCCAGTTTATTGGCACATAATTTTTCATAATATTCTCTTATCTTTCTTTGTATTTCTAAAGTGTCAGTTGCTATTTTTTCTCTTTCATTTCTGATTTTGTTTATTTGACTCCTCTCTCTGTTTTTTTTTTTTTTTTGATGAATCTGGCTAGAGGCTTATCAATTTTATTAATTTTTTTTTTAAAAGAACCAGCTCCTGGTTTCATTGATCTATTCTATTGTGGGGTTTTTTTGTTTGTTTTTTGTTTTTTTGTTTGTTTTTTAGTTTCCATATTATTTATCTCTGCACTAATCTTTATTATTCCTTTTCTTCTGCTGTTTGGGGCTGTGTTTGTTCCACTTCTAATAGCTCCTTTAGGAGTAAGGCTTAGGTTGCTTATTTGAGATTTTTCTTGCTTCTTGCTGTATGCCTGTATTGTTATAAAGTTCTCTCTTAGAACCTCTTTTGCTGTATCCAAAAAGTTTTGGACCATTGCAGTTTTATTTTCATTTTTCTCCATTTTTGTTTTTTATTTCTTTTTTGATATTTTGTTGACTCATTCATTGTTCGGTAGCATATTAATTAACCTCCATGTATGTTTGCTCTTTCCAGATTTTTTCTTGTGGTTGATTTCTACTTTCCTTGTTTTGTGGTCACAAAAGATTCATGGTATAACTTCCATCTTTTTAATTTGTTGGGACTTGTTTTGTTACCTAATATGTGCTCTATTCTGGAGAATGTTCGTCATGCACTTGAAAAGAATGTGTATTCTACTCTTTTAAGATGGAATATTCTGAATAAATGCATTAAATAATCTGGTCCAGCGTGTTATTCAAAGCTATTATCTCCTTGTTGATTTTCTGCTTAGATGATCTGTCCATTGATGTAAGGGGGATGTTAAAGTCCATTACTGTTTTCATATTACTATGGATTAGTTCCTTTATATTTGTTATTGTCTTATGTATTTGGGTGCTCCTGTGTTGGGTGCATAAATATTTACAATTGTTATAACTTGTATTTTTCCCTTAATGATTGTATAGTGCCCTTCTTTGTCTTTTCTTACAGTCTGTTTTAAAGTTTATTTTGTCTGGGTGCCTGAGTGGCTCAGTCAGTTGAGCTGAGCATCTGCCTTCTGTCTGATATAAGTAATGCTACCCTGGCTTTCTTTTCACAGTCATGTTCATGATAATTTTTTTTTCCATCCCTTCACTTTTGTTTCTCCATCCCCTCACTTTCAATCTGCATGTTTCTTTTCATCTGAAATAGTCTCTGGTAGGCAGTATATAGATGGGTCTTGTTTTTTCATCCACTTGATCACTCTATGTCTTTTGATTGGAGCATTTATCCCATTTACTTTCAAATTAATTATTAATAAGTATTTTCATTGCCATTTGTTGCTTTGTGGTTGTTTTGTAGATCTTTTCTGTTCCTTTCTTCCTTTGCTCTCTTCTTTCACCATAAGTTGGTTTTCTTTAGTGATATACTTAGATTCCTTTCTCTTTATTTTTTGGGTATCTGTTACTGGCTTTTGATTTGTGGTTTCCATTAGGTCTGTGTATAACATCTTCTGCATATAGCAGTCTATATTAAGTTGATGGTTGCTTATGTTTGAACCCATTCTTTTTTTTAAGATTTTATTTATTTATTTGACAGAGAGAGAGAGAGAGCACAAGCAGGGGGAGTGGCAGAGGGAGAGGGAGAAGCAGGGTCCCCGCTGGGCAGGGAACCCCATGCAGGGCTCTATCCCAGGACTCTGGGATCATGACCTGAGCCGAAGGCAGATGCTTAACCAACTGAACCACCCATGCACCCCTGAACCCATTCTTTACTCTTCTCACCCCCACGTTTTAAGTACATGGTGTTATATTTTACATCCTTTTATTTTGTGAGTCCCCTTACTTATTTTTAGAGATACACTTATTTTTATTGCTTTTGTTCTTCTTACTTCCCTTACTCCTATTTATGGTCTTTCCTTTCCACTCAAAGAGTCCTCTTTAACATTTTTTAGGGCTGGTTTAGTGGTCATGAACTCCTTTAACTTTTGTTTGTCTGGGAAATTTCTTATTTATTCTTATATTCTGAATGATACACTTATCCTCATTGGATAGAGTACTCTTGTCTTCAGATTTTTTTCCTTTCAGAACTTTGAGTATATCATGCCACTTTCTTCTGGCCTGCAAACTTTCTGTTGAAAAATCTGCTGATATGGGCTTTCCCTTATATGTAATTGTTTTCTCTTGTTGCTTTTAAAATTCTGCATCACTACTTTTTGCCATTTTAATTATCTGCGTCTTGGTGTCAACCTCCTTGAGTTCATTTTGTTGGAGGATCACTGTGCCACCTGAATCTGATTTTCTGTTTCCTCCTCCAGATGTAGGAAGTTTTTAGTTATTATTTCTGCAAATAAACTTTCTGTCCCCTTTTCTCTCTCTCTTCTGGGATTCCTATAATGTGAATGTTATTATGCTTGATGGAATCACTGAGTTCCCTAAGTCTATTCTCATTTTGCATATTTTTTTCTCACTGGTCAGCTTGATTACTTTCCATTACCCATCCTCAAGATCACTGATTCATTTTTCTCCTTTTTCTATTCTGCTATTTATTTCATCTATTTTATTTTTAATTTCATTTATTGTGTTCTTCATGTCTGATTGGTTCTTTTTTAAAATCTCTTTGTTAAGGGTCTCACTGATGCCTTCTACTGTTTTCTCATGTCTAGTGTGTATCTTTATGATCATTACTTTAAATTCTTTATCAGGCATATTACTTATCTCCATTCACTTAAGTTCTTGCTGTAATTTTGTCCTGTTCCTTCATCTGGGATATATTCCTCTGTCTCCTCATTTTGTCTAACTCTCTGTGTACTTTTCTGTGTGTTAGGTGAGTAAGCTACATCTCCTGCTCTAGAAAGTAGTGGGATGAGTGTGCACTCTTAACAAGGTGGTGCTGGTCCTTTGCCAGAGGGGATGTGTCTCTGCTGCAGAGACTGGGGCTTGCTGGGTCCAATCTGCAATAGTTGCCTGAGTAGGGCCCACAGTTTTAACAAGGTGTGCTTGGTCTCTGGGAGATGTCTGGCCACTACCACTGTTCCCAGAAAAAAGGTACTGTTTGGAGACGAAATTTGGCAAGATTTGTGTTGGTCTTCTGGGGAGGGGAATCTGCAGCATCAGGACTGAGACAGGCCTGGCTTGGAGGGGGCTGGGTGTGGTGTAAGCAAGTTAGGTAGTGAATGCTGGCAAAGTGCTGCTTTCCACAGATGGTGTGTGTTTATGCTGAGGGATATGGGATGGAAATGGCACCTGCCAACTCCCTTGTTCCTGGAGGAGTCTCCCAGTAATCTCTGTCCCTCAGAGATATGCTCTATGATTAATAACTTTCCCTCCCATATGCCTCAGACACTTTTCAAACTGTTGCGTGTATACTGTATCTCTGTGGGTTTTTTGTTGTGCTGTCTCTTTAAGGGCTGGGACTATTTCTTATCACCCTCCCAGCTCTCCCAGAGCTGAGTCTGTTGATTTTTAAAGTTCCAGGCTATAAGTCTTGCTGTTTGTTAGAACTCTCAAAATTCAGCATCTCTAGTTTTCAAAGCCAAATGCTGTGGGGATTCATCTTCCATGTGTGGACTTCCCAGTGTGATAGTCTGTATCTCTTCTCTCTCTGCTGCCACAGCTCCCTTCATCCCATGGTTGGCTTGTGAGACCCTTTAACTCCCCACAGTATCTCTGCCCTTCCTACCTTCTTTAATGTGACCTCTTCTCTCCATTTAGTTGTGAAGTTTGTGCTGCCAATCTTCAGGTCATTTTCTGAGTTATTTACACTGATGAGAGTGTTATCTACTTGTATTCATGTGAAGAAGTGAGCCTAGAGTCCTCACGCTCTGCCATCTTCCAATAATGGTCTGCACTTTTGCTTCTGTATCTAAAAAGTCATCCCCAAACCCAAATCTAAAGTCACTTAGATTTTCTCCTATGTTATATTCTAGGAATTTTATAGATTTGCATTTTACATTCTTTTTCCCATTTTTTAATTGAGAAATAATTGACATAGATTATTGTGTAAGTGTAAGGTAAACAACATGATAGTTTGATTTACTTATATTGTGAAATGATTATCAAAATAGGTTTAATTAACATCTATAATCTCATATAGATACAATAAAAGGAAACATAAAAAGTATCCTCGTGACAAGAATTCTTAGGATAATTAGTTGGATTTGATTTGTTAATATTTTGTTAAAAAGTTTTGTATATATGTTTATGAGAGATTTCAGTCTTAATATTTCATGCCTTGTAGTCTTTCTCTGGTTTTGGTATTAAGTTAATGCTGGCCTCACAGAGTATTAACTCTGCTTCTATTTTCTGGAAGAGATTGTAGAAAAATTGCTATTTTTTTCTCAAATGTTTTACACAATTTATTAGTAAATCCATCTTAGCCTGTGGCTTTCTGTTTTAGAAGGACAGTAATTATTGATTTAATTACTTTAGTAGATATAAAGCCTATTTGGATGATCAATTTTTTCCTTACATAAGTTTTGGTAGACTGTTTTTTTTAATAAGTTGGTCCATTTTGTCTAGGTTATCAAATTTGTGATCATAGAATTGCTCATAATATTCTTTTATTATCCTCTTAATATCCATAGGATCAATAACGATGGCCCCTCTTTCATTTCTGGTATTAGCAATTTGTGTTTTTTCTCTTTTGGGTTTGTTAACTAAAGATTTATTAATTTTATTGAACTTTTCAAAGAATCGACTTCTTGGTTTTGTTGATTTTCTCTATTGATTTTCTGTTTTCAATTTTATTTATTTCTAATCTAGTTTTTATTTCTTTTCTTCTACTTACTTTGTATTGAATTTGCTCTTTTTCTAGTTTGCTAAGGTGGAAGGTTAGATGAATGATTTTGGGTTTTTCCTTTTTTCAAACATAGCCACTTAGTGCTATGAATTTCCCTCTAAACACTTTTGATGCATCCCACAGATTTTGGCAAGTGATATTTCTATTTTCATTACCTTGAAATATTTGTAAATTTTCCTTGAGACTTCTTTTTGGCTAACATTTTATTTAAAGTGTGTTTAATCTGGTATTATGTAGTTTGCCAGCTACCTTTAGGCTATTGATTTTTAAATTCTTTTTTAAATTTATTTTTAAAATTCAAGTATAATTAACATACATGTTATATTAGTTTCAGGTATACAATAGAGTGATTTAACAATTCCATACATCACCTAGTGTTTATCGTGGCAGATATCCTCCTTAATCCCCTTTACCTATTTTGCCCATCCTCCCCCAAGAACTTCTAGTTTATTCTTATAGTGTGCGTCTGTTTCTTTTGTTTGTCTTTTTTCTTTGTTTGTTTGTTTTGCTTTTTAAATTCCACATATGAGTGAATTATATGGTACTTGTCTTTCTTTGACTGACATTGCACTTAGCACTATGTCCTCTAGACCAACAAAACAAAAAGACAACTCATCAAATGGGAGAAGATATTTGCAAATCATATATCCAATTAGGGATTAATATTCAAAATATATGAAGAATTTATACAACTCAATACCCCCAAAACAAATAACCCAATTAAAAATGGGTGAAGATATGAACAGACATTTCCTGAAAGAAGACATCCAAATGGCCAACACACAAATAAAAAAATGCTCAACATCACTTATCATCAGGGAAATGAAAATCAAAACTACAATGAGTTATTACCTCACACCTGTCAGAATGACTAAAATCAAAAACACAAAAAACAAGTGTTGGTGAGGATGTGTAGAAAAAGGAACAGTTATGCACTCTGTGTAGGAATGCAAAATGGTGGAGCCACTCTGGAAAATTAAAACGGAGGTTCCTCAAAAAGTTAAAAATTGAACTACCCTATGATCCACAGTATTGACCCCCAAAATACAAAACCATTAATTCTAAGTGATACATGTACCATTATGTTTGTCACAGTATTATTTACAACAGCCCAATTTTGGAAGCAACCCAAGTATTCATCTATAGATGAATGAATAAAGAAGATATGGTATATATATATAATGGTATTAATATGTACATATATACATGGAATATTAATCAGCCATAAGAAAAGAAGGAAATCTTGCCATTTGCAATGATATGGATGGAGCTAAAGAGTATAATACTATGTGAAATAAGTCAGTCAGAGAAAGAAATGCCATATGATTTCACTCATATGTGGAATTTAGGAAACAAAACAAAGGAACAAAGGGATAAAAGAGAGAGAGAGAGACAGAGAAAGAGAGAGAGAGAGAGAGAGAGAGAGAGACAAACCAAGAAAAAGACCCAATGAAACCAAGAGAGTCTGCAGAGAACAAACTGATGGTTACTGAGGAGAAGTGGGTAAGGGGATGGGTGAAATAGGTAATGGGGATTAAAGAGGGCAATTGTCTTGATGAGCACTGGGTAATGTACGGAATTGTTTAATCACTATATTGTACACCTGAAACTAATATAACACTGTATGATAACCACACTGTAATTAAAATAACAATAAAATGTGATGTGTATATATACACACACACATACATACACAAAATGGAATATTAGCCATAAAAAAGAATGAAATCAGAAAGTTGCAATCTAGGAGAGGGAGGCAAGATAGCAGAAGGGCAGGGGACCTCATTTCATCTAGTCACTTGAATTTAGCTGGATATCTATCAAAACATCTGAACACCCATGAATTCAGCCTGAGATGTAAGAAAATATATCTGGAAATCTACAAGCAGAAAAAAGACTGCTTTTTGCAAGGTAGGAAAATATTGGAAGATAAAAAGAAGGGGGAGGGAGCCTCCATAAGCCAGCTACCAGAAAGTGATATAACACCAGAGCACAAACTCAGAAACCTTAGAAATCTGCCCAGTGAGAGACTTCCCTTTCTGAAAAGTGCTCAGTTGATGAAAAAGGCAGAATTTTAGGTGGGTCACTGTGGTCTCAGGATTCCAGGAGACACAGAAAGAACAGGGGTGCCTGAACTGATAGAGAGCCCACCCAGTGGAACAGGGAAATTGGTTATGGTCAGTGAGCTCAGGAGGGAATCTCAGCTCCAGTTGCCATAAACCGTGAGCCCAGCCAGTAGGGAGACCACTCTTTTCCTGAGCACCTTGAAAAGTACTGGAATGTGTGGGCAGTTACCATCACCTGAGAGGGATGAAACAGCTGTGTCCACGACAAGGCAATAGCTCTCACGGTGGCAACAGACCTGGAAAAGACAGTAGGGCAGCACCCAGCTGTGACCTAGAAGCAGCGAAGCAGGGTGCACAGGGGAGCACACAAATGCTTGCAGTCCCAAAGATACAAAGCACAGAGACACTCTCAGGTGCCTGGGAATCCCCTGGGGAGAATTACAGTGGCCACAACCCACAGGAGTCTGTGGAGCTTGGTGCACACAGAGGCTGTGTGCATGACAAGGCAGCAGCTCTTAGGGCACTGGTGGCCCTGGAAAAGTGTGGAGCCCACAACTGCTCACAGTCGCAAAGACACAGAGTGCAGAGACATTGGCAGTACTGGGGACCCCCCGGGAATTGCAGGGGGTATGAAACCAAGAGAGTCTGCAGAGATTGGTGCACGCAGAGGGGAGATGGTTTTACCAGGAAGGTTTATTCAAGAGGGGGGATGGCGATTTTGTGGCTCTGGGCGGGAGATGCAATCACAGCCATTTTTGCTCTGACTCTCTGAAGAGGCACAGAAAGCTACCAGGGAACAAAAGCCACACAGAGGACCAACTTACATTATGCCCATCCCCCTGTCAAGGGGTGGGGCAACTCTGCCCAGGCAAAGATACCTGAGAAGCAGCACAGTGGTCCCCTCCCCCAGAAGACAGATGGAGAAACAGGTGAATGACAAGCTTATAGATCCCATAAGATTGTAAAACGCCAGCACCAGGGGAAGAGAGTATATTGAGCTTTAGGTGTTTCTTCAGAACTCGTTTATCCTTCCATTTCTTTCCTTTTTTTTTTTTCCTTCTTTACCATTTCACCATTTCAACAAGATTCTTATTTTACCAACTTGTGTTTTTAAGTCACTTTTTAGCTTTTATTTTTTTCATTTCTACATTTTAAAAATATATGCTTCATTCTAGTCCTTTTTTGTCTCTATTCAATTTTATTTTTATATAAATATAAGTTTTCTTTCTTTGCAATTTGGGGATGTAGTGTCATCTAACACACCAAAATTCCATCAGGAACAAGCAGATCACCCTGCTTTGTCCACCCTGTGAGATTATAGTCTCTGTTACCCTCCACCCTTTTTTTATATAGTTTTGCTGCATTTTGGTATCGTGTGCTTTTCTGTGGTAGCTTCCGACCACTTAGGATTTTTTCTAGGGTGCATTTTGCTTGGGTTGTGGTTCATATTTTAGACTCAGTTCATTCTCTTACCCATCCTTCCCTGGGAAAAATGACTAGAATGAAGAACTAACAACAGAGAAAAGAACCAGAGGCAATGTCCTCTGCCACAAAGATAATCAATATGGATATAAGTAAGATGTCAGAGATGGAATTCATATGACAATTATAAAGTTAATTGCTAGAATTGTAAAAGCATATATGACAAAGCAGAATCTCTAAGGGAAGAGATGAGATCAATCAGGGCGAACTTAAAAATGCTATGCATGAGATGCAGTCTAAACTGGATGCTCTAACAGCTAGGGTGAATGGAGCAGAAGAGAAAAGAAGTGATCTAGAGGACAGACTGATAGAAAGGAAGGAAATTGAGGAAAAGAGAGAAAGACAACTAATAGCACATGAAGAAAAGTTTTGAGAATTTAATGATGCCTTGAAACGAACCAATGTCCATATTATCGGGATCCCAGAGGAGGGGGAGAGAGAGAGGGCTAGAAGGTATATTTGAGTAAATCATGGTTGAGAACTTCCCTAATCTGCAGAAGGAAGAAAGCATCCATGTCCAAGAGGCAGAGAGGACCCCTCCAAAAATCAATGAAAATAGATCAACACCCCAAGATACAATAGTGATAGCTTGCAATTCACAGAGCCAAAAAGATATCCTGAGAACACCTAGGGAGAACTTAGGTAAGGAGGGGGAAATATCAGGATAACATCAGAGCAATCCACAGAAAACTTGCAAGCCAGAAAGGGCTGGCATGATATATTCAAGGTACTAAATGAAAGACTATGCAGTCAACAATACTTTATCTAGCAAGGCTATCACTCAAATGGAAGGAGAGATAAAGAGCTTCCAGGACAGACAGAAACTGAAAGAATATGTGACCACCAAGCCACCACCAAAAGAAATATTAAGGGGAATTCTGTAAGTGAAGAGAGACCCCAAGAGTGAGATAGACCAGAAAGAAACAGATACAATCTACAGAAACAGGGACTTTACAGGCAATACAATGGCACTAAATTCATATCTTTCAATAGTTACTCTAAATGTAAATGGGCTGATTGCTCCAATAAAAAGACACAGGGTATAGGATTGGATAAAAAATCAAGAGCCATCCATATGCTGACTACAGGAGACTCGTTTTGGACCCGACGACACCTCGAGATGGAAAGTGAGGGGATGGAGAACCATTTAAAACACTAATGGACTTCAAAGAAAGATGGGGTAGCAATCCTCCTATCAACCAACTTACATTTTAAACCAAAGACTGTAATAAGAGATGTAGAAGGACACTATGTCATTCTTAAAGGGTCTATCCAAAAGGAAGATATAACAATTATAAATATCTATGCCCCAATGTGGGCGCACCAATTATATAAAACAATAATAACCAAAATAAAGAAACCTATGAATAATAAGACATTAATAATAGGGGACTTCAACACACCTCTCACAGCAATAGACAGATCATCTAAGCAGATCAACAGGGAAACAACGGATTTGAATGACACACTGAACCAGATGGACTTCGCAGATATATACAGAACATTCCATCCTAAATCACCAGAATACTCATTCTTCTAGAGTTCACATGGAACTTTATCCAGAATAGATGACATACTGGGTCACATTAAGGTCTCAACCAATATGAAAAGATTAAGATTATTCCCTGAATATTTTCAGACCACAATGCTTTGAAATGAATTCAATCAGAAGAGGAAATTTGGAAGGAATTCAAACACATAGAAGTTAAAGAGCATCCTACTAAAGAATGAATGGGTCAACCAGGAAATTAAAGGAGAACTTAAACAATTCTTAGAAACTAATGAGAATGAAAACACATTGGTCCAAAACTTATGGGATACAGCAAAGTCGGTCCTAAGATGGAAGTACATAACAATCCAAGCCTCTTACAAAAAATGAGAAAAATCACAAATACACAAACTAAGCTTACACCTAAAGGATCTGGAGAAAGAAAAACAAATAAAGCCTAAACCAAGCAGAAGAGAAATAATAAGATTAGAGCAGAAATCAATAAAATAGAAAACAGAATAACAGTAGAACAGATCAATGCTGGATCTTTGAAAGAATTAATAAGATTTATAAACCTCTGGCCAGACTTATCCAAAAGAAAAGAGAAAGGACACAGATTAACAAAATCATGAAAGAAAGGGGAGAGATCATGACTAATAACAGGGAAATACAATTGTTAGAACATGTTATGAGCAACTATATGCCAACAAATTAGGCAATCTGGAAGAAATGGATGCATTCCTAGAAACTTATGAACTACCAAGACTGAAACAGGAAGAGGTAGAAAATGAAAAGACAAATAACCAGTGAGGAAATTGAAGCAGTAATCAAAAACCTCCCCATAAAACGAGTCCAGGGCCAGATGGCTTCCAAGGGTAATTCTACCAAACATTTAAAAAATGAAGGGGGGCGGGAATCAGAGGGAGAGGAGAACCATGAGAGACTATGGACTCTGAGAAACTAACAGGGTTTTAGAGGGGAAGGGGGAGGGGGATTGGTTAGCCCGGTGATGGGTATTAAGGAAGGTATGTACTGCATGGAGCACTGGGTGTTATACGAAAACAATAGATCGTGGATCACCACATCAAAAACTAATGATGTATTGTATGGTGACTAACATAACATAATAAAATTTAAAAAAAAATAAAGAAGAAATAATACCTATTCTACTAAAGTTGTTTAAAAAATATAATAAATGGTGCTGGGAAAATTGGACAGCCACATGCAGAAGAATGAAACTGGACCATTCTCTAACACCATACACAAAGATAAACACCAAATGGATGAAAGACCTCAATGTGAGACAGGAATCCATCAAAATCCTAGAGGAAAACATAAGCAGTAACCTCTTTGACATCAACCACAGCAACTTCTTTCAAGATACATCTCCAAAGGCCAGTGAAACAAAAGCAAAAATGAACTTCTGGGACTTCATCAAGATAAAAAGCTTCTGCACAGCAAAGGAAACAGTCAACAAAACAAAGAGGCAACCCACAGAATGGGAGAAGATATTTGCAAATGACACTACAAACAAAGGGCTAGTATCCAAGATCTATTAAGAACTTCTCAAACTCAACACCCAAAAAACAAATAATTAAGTCAGAAAGTGGGCAGAGATATGAAAAGACACTTCTCTGAAGAAGACATACAAATGGCTAACAGACATATGAAAAGATGTTCATCATCATTAGCCATCAGGGAAATTCAGGTCAAAACCACATTGTGATACCACCTTACACCAGTTAGAATGGCAAAAATGGACAGGGAAAGAAACAGAAAATGTTGGAGAGGTTGTAAAGAAAGGGGAACCCTCTTACACTGTTGGTGGGAATGCAAGATGGTACAGCCACTTTGGAAAACAGTGTGGAGGTTCCTCAAATATTAAAAATAGAGCTACCCTCTGACCCAGCAATTGCATTCCTGGGTATTTACCCCAATGTTCATAGCAGCAATGTCCGCAATAGCCAAACTGTTGAAAGAGCCAAGATGCCTTTCAACAGATGAATGAATAAAGAAGATGTGGTCCATATATACAATGGAATATTACTCAGCCATCAGAAAGGAGGAATACACAACTTTTATATCAACATGGATGGGACTGGAGGAGATTATGCTAAATGAAATAAGTCAAGCAGAGAAAGTCAATTATCATCTGATTTCACTTATTTGTGGAACATCAGGAATAGCATGGAGGACATTAGGAGAAGGAAGGGGAAAATGAAGGCGGGGGGTAAATTAGAGGGAGAGATGAACCATGAGAGACTATGGACTCTGAGAAACAAACAGGGTTTTAGAGGGGAAGGGGGTGGGGGGTGGGTTAGCCCAGTGATACATATTAAGGAGGGCACGTACTGCATGGAGCACTGCGTAGTATATGAAAACAATGAATCGTGGATCACTATATCAAAAACTAATGATGTATTGTATGGTGACTAACATAACATAATAAAATAAAATAAAATTTAAAAAAATAGAAATGGAAGGAAAACTTCCAAACTTGTTCTATGAGGCAACCATTACCTTGATCCCAAATCCAAAGACCCCATCCAAAAGGAGAATCACAGACCAATATCCCTGATGAACATGGATGCCAAAATACTCAACAAGATCCTGGCCAATAGGATCCAACAGTACATTAAAAGGATTATTCACCACAACCAGGTGGGATTCATTCCTGGGATGCAAGGGTGTTTCAACATTCACAAATCAATCAACGTGATACATCACACTAATAAAAGAAATGACAAGAACCGTATGATCCTCTCAATTGATGTAGAAAAAGCATTTGACAAAATACAACATCCTTTCCTGATTAAAACACCTCAGAGTGTAGGGATAGAGGAAACATATCTCAATAGCATAAAAGTCATCTACGAAAATCCCACAGTGATTATCATCCTCAATGGGGAAAAATTGAGCTTTTCCCTTAAGGTCAGGAACACGACAGGGATGCCCACTCTCACCACTGTTGGTCAACATAGTACTAGAAGTCCTAGTCTTAGCAATCAAACAAAAAGAAATAAAAGGCATCCAACTGGCAAAGAAGAAGTCAAACTCTCTCTTTTCACAGATGACATGTTACTTTATATGGAAAACCCAAAAGACTCCAAACCAAATAGCTAGAACTCATATAACAATTAAGCAATGTGGCAGGATACAAAATCAATGCACAGAAATCAGTTGCATTTCTATACACTAACAATGTAATTGAAGAAAGAGAAATTAAGGAATCAATTCCATTTACTAGAGGACCAAAACCCATTAGATACCTAAGAATAAACCTAACTAAAGAGATAGAGGATCTATACTCTGTAAACTACAGAACATTTATGAAAGAAATTGAGGAAGACACAAAGAAATGGAAAAATATTCCATGTTCATGGATTGGAAGATTAAGCATTTTGAAAATGTCTATGCTGCCCAGAGCAATCTACACATTCAGTACAATCTCTATCAAAATACCACTGACATCTTTCACAGAGCTGGAGAAAACAATCCTAAAATTTGTATAGAACAAGACCCCAAATTGCCAGAGGAATGTTGAAAAAGAAAACCAAAGATAGGGGTATCGCAATGCCTGACTTCAAGCTATAATACAAAGCTGTGATCATCAAGACAGCATGGTACTGGCACAAAAACACACACATAGGTCAGTGGAACAGAATAGAGAGCCCAGAAAAGGACCCTTAACTCTATGGTCAACTAATCTTGACAAAGCAGGAAAGAATATCCAATGGAAAAAAGACAGGCCTTCAATACATGGTGCTGGGAAAATTGGATAGCCACTTGTAGAAGAATGAAACTGGACCATTCTCTTACACCATACACAAAGATAAACTCAAAATGGATGAGAGACCTAAATGTGAGAAGGAATTCATCAAAATCCTAGAGAAGAACAAAGGCAGTAACCTCTTCAACCTAGGCCATAGCAACTTCTTGCAAGACATGTCTCTAAAAGCAAAAATGAACTATTGGGACTTCATCAAGATAAAAAGCTTCTGCATGGCAAAGGAAACAGTCAATAAAACTAAAAGGCAAGCTACAACGAACCATGAGAGACGATGGACTCTGAAAAACAAACAGGGTTCTAGAGGGGAGGGGGGTGGGAGGATGGGTTAGCCTGGTGGTGGGTATTGAGGAGGGCACATTCTGCATGGAGCACTGGGTGTTATGCACAAACAATGAATCATGGAACACTTCATCTAAAACTAATGATGTATGGGGATTAACATAAGAATAAAAAAAAGGCAAGCTACAGGATAGGAGAAGATATTTGCAAATGACATAACAGATAAAAGGCTGGTATCCAGGATCTATAAAGAACTTCTCAAATTCAACACCCAAAAAACAAATAATCCAGTCAAGAATTGGGCAGAAGACATGAACTAATATTTCTCCAAGGAAGATATACAAATGGCCAACAGACACATGAAAAAATGCTCCACATCACTTGCCATCAGGGAAATACAAATCAAAAACTCAAAGAGATACCACCTTACACCAGTCAGAATGGCTAATATTAACAAAACAGGTAACAGCAAATGTTGGTGAGGATGTGGAGAAAGGGGAGCCCTCTTACACTGTTGGTGGGAATGCAAGCTGATACAGCCACTCTGGAAAACAGTATGGAGGTTCCTCAGAAAGTTAAAAATAGAGTTACCCAGTTACCCAGCAATTGCACTACTGGGTATGTACCCGAAAGATGCAAGTGTAGTGAAAATATGGGGCACCTATACCCCATTGTTCATAGCAGATGGGGAAACTGTGGTCCAGAGAGGTTAAATAACTTGTGCAAGGCTACAAACTACAGCATTGAGATTTGAAGTTAAGCAGCCTGGATCCAGAGTCCATTGGTTACACTGCTTCCTTACCAAGTTTTTTTTCTCATTTCAGGAAATAACACATACATCAGTCTTACTGCACAAAAATCCCAAACCTAAGAGTTATCTTTGATTTATCTCTTTCTCTCAGCTCTCTCCCAATTTCTAAGCCATCAACAAATCCTAGCAATTCTGTCTCCAGAACATATCCCAAATCCAATCATGCATCTCTTCCTCCACTAACCCTAGTCTGAACCACCAATCATATCTCATATGGATTAGTACGATAGCTTCATCATAGCACTTCCACTGCTACAAGCATTCTCCATCCTACAACCAGAGACATCATGTTTAAAAACCTGCATCAGATTATGTCATGCCTTTACTTAAAACCCCCTAATAGTTTCCGATCACATTTAGAATGAATCCAAACTCCTTTTTGTGGCTTAGAAATCCACATGTGATCTAGTCCCTGTCTCTTCTTTGACTTAATTTTACACTCAAGTTTTACATGCTTAACTACATACCAAACCCACCGTCCTTCTCTCTTTCAAACACACAAAGGTAGTTCCTACTGCTGGGACTTTGTATTTGCTGTTTTCATTATCTGGGATGTTCTGTCTTTACTATGAACCACTGGATTTTTTTTCTTCCTTCAGGTGTCAGCTGAAGTGTTACCTCTTTATAGAAGCCCTCCCCGTTCAGTCTACCAGTGCTGCATCCTTTGCCTAGTTACACTGTAATCACATCACGCATTTTGCTTTCTTTATCGTCCTCATCACCATTTAAAATCATCATTTCTTTATTTTTTCACCACTAGAATGTTAGCCTTATTCACCACTATACCTCCAGCTCCCAGAACAGTGCATGGCACATAGTAGGTGCTAAGTAAACACTTACTGAAAGAATGAATCCCCCCCTCCTATTGATCACAAGTGATGAGACTGAGGCCTGGAGAGTGTAGGAGGTGTGCCCAGGTGAGTGGCAGAGGTAAGACTACAGAGCATGCCCTCTAGCCCTCAGCGGAGTCTTCCACAACAGCCAAGTTCTGGCACTCAGGCCTGGAGCAAGCATGAAAACCTGAATTGGACCAGGCAGGGCCCCTCTATCCCAGATCCTAGCAAGATCTTGACTTTCTCAGACACTCTCATTTGATGCCCAGAGAGGAAAACCAAAGGAAGATGAGCTGAGGTTTTATGAGTTTCCTGGCACTGGCCTCAGACCATTCATAAGGGCAGTGGATATATGGAAAGCTCCAAAACTGAACACAGTTTAACTTACACAGTTACCTAAACTGCTCTGTGCCCTCAGTCACAAAATGGAACCAGTCTCTCATTCTACACATCTCATAAGGTAGTTGTGGTATTAAATAACACAAAATATGCATAAAGTACTTAGCACAAGTCCTGGCATGTAATTATCTTTTAATAAGTACTTATTATTATTATTATTACTATATTATCCATTCATTCTTTTGCTTAAAACTTTTCCTCAGCTTCAGTTGCCTCCAAACTAGATTTTAAAAATCTCTTGTGATTAAAAAAATCTTCATCGGGGCGCCTGGGTGGCTCAGTTGGCTAAGCGACTGCCTTCGGCTCAGGTCATGATCCTGGAGTCCCTGGATTGAGTCCCGCATCAGGCTCCCTGCTCGGCAGGGAGTCTGCTTCTCCCTCTGACCCTCCCCCCTCTCATGTGCTCTCTCTCATTCTCTCTGTCAAATAAATAAAAATAAAATCTTTAAAAAAATCTTCATCCAAGAAACTTTGTAATCTGGCCCTTTTCTACTTCAGGCCCATCTCTTTTCATTCCCTTTCCTATACTTTTATCTCATATTCTAGCCACTCTGCATGAC
Source organism: Neomonachus schauinslandi (assembly GCF_002201575.2). Taxonomy (NCBI): domain Eukaryota; kingdom Metazoa; phylum Chordata; class Mammalia; order Carnivora; family Phocidae; genus Neomonachus; species Neomonachus schauinslandi. The sequence goes on along the minus strand of NC_058419.1, from coordinate 76,503,083 downwards.
TCTAGTCTTCAAACATGCTATGTACCTTCATGTCTCCAGGGCCTGGTTCATGCTGTCTTTCCAGCAATACCTTCCACTTTTATTCCTGTCAAAATACTAGTTATGTTTTAGGATTTCTCTAAAATGTCCCCTCTTCTGAGAAGCCCTCTATTACTACAGAGACTTTCAGAATTAATCTCTATTTCTTCTGTGCTGCCAGAGCACTTTGCTCCCCTTCTGTTAAACCACTAATCATGGTGTTTTATTATTTTTCTGATGGGGTATAAACTGATTCCCTGAAGGGAAATAACTGTGATATCTACATCCCTGATGTCCAAAGCTTGTCACAGGTCAGATGCTCAGAAAACATCTATTTTTTTTTAATCAATAGAACTAGAGCTGTCTGTGTTCTTCCAAAATTAATATGTTAAAACTAATTCTCAATATAATGGTATTTTGAGGTGGGGCCTTTATGAGGTTTTGGCAGTGGAGTCCAAATGAATGGTATTCATGCCCTTATACAGGAAACCCCAGAGAGCTCTCTTGCCCCTTCACCATGTAAGAATACAGAGAAAAGATTGCCATTTATAAACCAGGAAGTGAGCTCTCATCAGACACCAAATCTGTTGGTGCCCTGACCTTGGACTTCCCAGGATCCAAGATTGTAAGAAATAAATGTGTGTTGTTTAAAAGCCACGCAGTTTGTGGTATCCTGTTAAGGTAACCTGAACAGACTAAACAGGCCCCATCCATAGGGGTGAACACAAATATGCCCTACAGTAGCCTCAATAGACCCAGTTCCTAGAAGTCCTCCAGACTGGGACAGAGATAAGGGTGGAAGGATTGCCATCCTTAGACCCCGAAGCTTGTTATTACTTGGGAACACTACTCTCCCCAAGCACTTTCTTCCTCTGCTGGGTTTGATGCTACCATAAAAAGTAAAGGAAGCAAAACTGAAGCTCAGCTCAGTGTATAGACAATGGTTCCTGTGGGAAGTGGCCATATGTTTTTTTAAGAATGTCCAGTTATACAAAAAACCATCATCTTCCTCAGTGTTAAGGGCAAATGCCAGAACACCAGAATCTGCACGTCCCTTTTTTCTTGGCCTTGTTTTCCCAGACCTCCATGATTCTAATCCCTAGCTCCTCTGTTCTAAAGGAAGACCATCTGGTACTGTGATAGATGGGAGGAACTACCTCCTGTCATGCAATCCCCTTCTCTCCAAGTCCTTGGGGTTTACTGGACTCTTAAGTGTAAAGAATGTTGACTGATTTGGTCTTTGGCTATTGGGGTCTGAGGTAGACCAAAGCATACTACAAAAGAGAATGAAAAAGAAACTGAAACTAAAGAAGGTGGGTGATAAACGGAGGCACAGCCTCTTCCTGGAACTTCCCTTTCTGGGCCTTCAGTACAATTATTGTGCTAGGATATCCTCTTCTCACTACCTGCGTCATGTTGATCATTTAATTTCTCTGTGCCTTAGTTTACATATGTGTAAAATGGTGATAATAATATTTACCCCATAGAATAGAATCCTCACTATTAAGTTTACTAATACTAATTAAGAATTCAATAAATATATATTTAAAGCATTTATAACAGTGCCTAGCACATATTAAGAGCTCAATTAATGTTAGTTATTCTTATTGTTGCTGTTATTGTTCTTAGTGACTTACATCTCCCAGGAAATATAAGGCACAGAATGTGAGAGCAGCATTAGCTCTCAGACACCATCTAGCCCCATTCTTTCAGGCTTCAGATGGGGAAACTGAGGCTCAGAGATGAGAAGGAATGCACCCAAACTCACACAGCCTAGTAGTGGGAGAACCAGGAAATATTCCCAGGCCTTCTGCCTCCCACTGCTATGTTCCTCCCATAGAGACCCCTGTTACTTGTTCCTTGGCGGGAATAGAAGGAAATGGCAGTCTTCATGTTTTCTCACCCAGAGGGTTCAGCATTCTACATTCTGTGAATTTAGCATTCTGATTCTTTTCTGTGGAAATAAGGTCTAGCTCCCTCCTGAAAAATTTGCAGGTCTCAGTAAACAAGGGAAGGAACATCAAGAGTTGAGAAGAGTGGTGTGATTTCAGCCTGGTGGGAAGGGTGGGGGCAGATAAGGGAGACTAACTTTTAAGAGCTGAGGCAGACAAAGAATCAAGAGTTCTGCCAGGTCTAAGGAAGGGAGATGTGGATGAGGGAGATTTTGGGCACTCAATCTGGGGGGCAGTGGGTACAAGGAGCCTCCAGGGTATCTTAGGGTATCTCAAGATGCTTTCTGTTGAGATGCTCAAGGGAGTGTCCTTGGGCTTTTTAGTCTCCACCACAGGATGTCAGTTCACCTTCCTGACCAGGCTAGGAAAACATTGCCTGGCAGGGCTCTGACTCACTTCCCCCAAACAACAATGTGTCTTCAAAGAGGCCCATAGAACACTATTGTCTCCATAATCCCACACCCTCCCAGGAGCTTCAAAGGACATAGAAAACCTGTAAAGACTTCACAGTTTGCCAATGACATTTATTCTGCTTCTTTCCAAACCATTCACTCCACCTCTGTATGCAAGGCCTGGGCCCTGGATCCTCAGGACCATCCCCCTCACTCTTAGAAAGCACTGGCTTTAGGAGAAGGAAGGGAAAAATGAAGGGGGGTAAATCAGAGGGGGAGACAAACCATGAGAGATTATGGACTCTGGGAAACAAACTAAGGGTTTCAGAGGGGAGGGGGTCGGGGAATGGGTTAGCACAGTGATGGGTATAAGGAGGGCACATATCGCAATGAGCACTGGGTGTTATTCACAAAGAATCAGGGAACACTACATCAAAAACTAATGAAGTACTGTATGGTGACTAACACAACATAATAAATTAAATAAATAAATAAATAAATAAATAAATAAATAAATAAATAAATAAATAAAGCACTGGCTTCTCTAAGCAGCATTGTATATTCATTCAGTTGAGAGCATAAACTGTTTGTTCTCCCATGAGGGGAATTACTTTGAGTAAGGGGCCTTGAGTGACTAAAAAGTCTCAAATCTCTGGCACCTTGACAAGTAGGTAAGGGAGATGTTCTGAAACAAATTCATGCATGAGCTTTGGAGTCATACAGCTATGGATTTGATTCCTGTGGCAATTTTCTGGGCTATGTGATCTTGAGTAAATTACTTAAGCATATTTATAAAATGGAACAACATTGCCTAGCTCATAGTGATTAAATGAGAGACTATGTAGAAAACCCCTAACACAGTCCAGGCAAATGTAGGTGATTAAACAAGAGACAATGTAATGATGAAGTTTGAAGGAAGGACTCTGGTGCCAGAACACCTGGATTAGAATCCTGGCTCTACCATTCACTAGCTGTATGTCCTTGGAGAAGCCACTGCATATTTCCCCATAAAAGAGCTTGGCTGTTCTGTGCCTCAGTTTTCTCTTATATAAAATGGGAGTTAAGACAACAGACATACCTCACGGGGTTATTTTCAGAATTAAATGAGTTAGTCTTTGTATCATGTTTTTAAAAGTTCCTGACAGCATCAGGAAGTTCCTATTATTATCATTATTGTTGTTACTGTTATTCTCTGTCCCAAAGTGGGCAGAGCTGCAGGAAGCCCATGGCAGGCTCTAGACTCTTGCTACTCAAAGTGTGATCTATGGACCAACAGATGGGCATGGTAGGAATGAAGACAGGCTGAAACCAAATTTTCATTTAAACAAGATTTCCAGGGATTCCTAGGCAAATAAGAGTTTGAGAAGCACAGGACTCTGGATAACAAACCAGAAGCTTCACTGGGGAAAGGTGAACAATGGGATGTTTGGGAGAGAAGACAAACAGCAAAACTGGCAGTCTGAAATAAGAACTAGGGGTGAGAATGGGATGTGGTCAAGGGCAGGTCAAAGCAAGGTTTTTGATAGAATTAGGTAGGCAAGTCTGAGTGATATTTGGCTCAAATATCTCAGATGGTACCCTAATGAAAATTAGATAAAGGCACACATCCTTTGGGATAAAGCAACCCTGCAAGTACAAAACTTGGTAACTGAGCTCAGGATCTATCTCATCACCCTCTTTTCCACTTAGTCAGAAGCCCAACAACACAAATATGTATAAAGACCCTGTATTAAAGAGCAGAAGGACAGAGAGCAGAAAGACACGAATAGTCATGAAACTGGCATGGTATATGTGGTAGTCAGCATCCAAGAAAGCCCCCAATAATTCTTTCCTCCTGGTATTTGTACCCTTCTGTAGTCCCAATCTTGTGCAATGCTGACCTTTTTAACAAATAGGATAATGTGGAAAAAGTGACTTCTGAGGCTAGATCATAAAAGACATTACAGTTTCTGTCATGGTTCTCTTTTGGGTCACTTTCTCTGTGAAAATCCAGGTGCTGTGTCATGAAGACACTCAAGTAGCCCCAAAAAGAGGCCCACATGGTGAAAAACTGAGAGCTCCGAAAAACAACTAACATTAGTTTGCTAGTCAAGTGGGAGAACCATCCTGGAAGCAGATCTTCCAGCTCTAGTAAAGCTTCAGATGACTAAAGCCCTGGCCAAAGTCTTGACTGAAACTTCATTACAGGCCCCAAAACAGAACCACCCAACTAAGTCACTAATGAATTCCTGATCCACACAAATTGTGTGAGATAAAAATGTTTATCTCACTTTTGTAGTACTTTTAAGGTATTTTGTAACACAGCAATAGATAAAGAATACTACATGTTTTCAAAAGCCCAGTCACCAGGGAAACCTCATGAGCTAAAGGGACAAGGTAAATAACCACAACAATGATAGTTGCTACTTCCATTCACAGGCCAAATCCTCAAATGAGTCTTCAAAGGGCATATACTCCAAGCTCTTTGGGGTCAGTTAGGGAAGCTGAGGCCCAAGGGTACACATCTAGATGTTGGCCAAGGGTGCCTATCTCTTCATGTCTTTTTTGCTATCCTACATTACAGTGGGCATCCACATACATTTTAGCTTGCAAAGTTGGCAGTAAGAAGTAGACAGGACAAGGGTGCCTGGGTGGCTCCATCATTAAGCGTCTGTCTTTGGCACAGGTTATGATCCCAGGGTCCTGGGATCGAGACCTGCGTCAGGCTCCCTGCTCGGCCAGAAGCCTGCTTCTCCCTCTCCCACTCCCCCTGCTTGTGTTCTCTCTCTCCCTGTGTCCCTCTCTGTCAAATAAATAAATAAAATCTTTAAAAAAAGAAAAGAAGTAGGACAGAAGTCTTTTGAAGTATTCTGCTACAGTGTCTGGTGGAGGGCAAACACTAGATGAGGACTCTATGTCCTTTCTTCCCTCTCTTTCTTTCTCTCATCTTGCCTTTAATCCCTCAAGTCACCACATGAGATATTGATTCTCCCAGTACCCATCAGGCCCTCATCTAAAGCTATAAACTACTATACACCAACAAACTGGACAACCTAGAAAAAATGGAAAAATTCTTAGAAACCAAAAATAAAAAAAATCTTAGAAACATACAAACTGAATCAGGGAAAAATAGAAAGTCTGAATAAATAAATTATAAGTAGGGACCTCCCAAAAAAGAACAGCCCAGGACCAGATGGCTACACTGGTGAATTTTACCAAACATTTAAAAAAGAGTTACTACCTATCCTTCACAAATTCTTCCAACAAAATCAAAAGGAGATTTTATGAGGACAGTGTCACCCTGATACCAAAATTACACAAGGGCACTAGCAGAAAACAAAACTATACAACAATATCCCTGATGAATATAGATGTAAAAATTCTCAATAAAATACTAGTTTACTAAATTCAGCAGCCCATTAAAAGGATCATCTACCATGATCAAGTGGGATTTATGTAGCTGATGCAAGGATGGTCCAACATATGCAAATCAATCAATGTGATACATCACACTAAAAAAATGGAATAATAAAACCCATATGATCATCAAAGTAGACAGAAAAAGCACCTGACAAAATTCAATATTTGTTCATTATAAAAACTCAACATATTAGGTATAGAGAGAACATAACTCAACATAATAAAGGCCATATATAATAAGCTCACAGCTAATATCATACTCAATAGTGAAAGGTTGAAAGTTTTTCACCTTAGATCAGGAAGAAGACAAGGGTGCCCATTCTCATCACTCCTATTCAACATAATACTGGAAATCTTTGTCAGAGCAATAAGTTAAGAAAAAGAAATAAAAGCCATCAGAATCTGAAAGGAAGAAGTAAACTATTTGCAGATGACATGATTTTATACATAAAAGATTCTAAAGATGTCACCAAAAAACTGTTCGAGCTAATCAACAAATTCAGTAAAATTGCAAGATACAAAATTAACATGCAAAAAGTCAGTGGTGTTTTTATACACTAACAACAAATTATCTAAAAATGAAATTTTAAAAAATGATTTCATTTACAATAGTATAAACATGATAAAAATACTTAGGAATAAACTTAACCAAGAAGGTGAAAGATCTCTACTCTGAAGAAGACACAGATAAACGGAAGGTATCCCATGTTCATGGATTGGAAGAATTAATATTGTTAAAATATCCATACTACAAAAATGATCTATAGATTCAATGCAATCCCTATCAAGATTTCAATGGCATTTTTTACAGAGGTAGAAAAAAGAAATCTAAAATTTGTACAGACCCACAAAAAACCCTGAGTAGCCAAAGCAATTATGAGAAAGAACAAAGTAGGAGGCATCACACTTCCTGTCTTCAAGCTACTATAAAGCTATAGTAATTAAAACAGTATGGTACAAGACAGGGAACAACAAATGTTGGTGAGGATGTGGAGAAAGGGGAACCCTCTTACACTGTTGGTGGGAATGCAAGCTGGTACAGCCACTTTGGAAAACAGTGTGGAGGTTCCTCAAAAATTTAAAAATAGAGCTACCCTATGACCCATCAATTGCACTCCTGGCTATTTACCCCAAAGACAGAGATGTAGTGAAAAGAAGGGCCATATGTACCCCAATGTTCATAACAGCAATGTCTGCAATAGCCAAACTGTGGAAAGAACCTAGATGCCCTTCAACAGATGAATGGATAAAGAAGATGTGGTCCCTATATACAATGGAATATTACTCAGCCATCAGAAAGAATGAATAACCAATTTTTACATCAACATGGATGGGACTGGAGGAGATTATGCTAAGTGAAATAAGTCAAGCAGAGAAAGTCAATTATCATCAGGTTTCACTTATTTGTGGAACATAAAGAATAGCATGGAGGACGTTAGGAGAAGGAAAGGAAAAATGAAGGGGGGGGAATTGGAGGGAGAGATGAACCATGGGAGACTATGGACTCTGAGAAACAAACAGGGTGTTAGAGGGGAGGGGGAAGGGGGGATTGTTTAGCCTGGTGATGGGTATTGAGGAGGGCACATACTGCATGGAGCACTGGCTGTTATAGGAAAACAATGGATCGTGGATCACCACATCAAAAACTAATGATGTATTGTATGGTGACTAACATAACATAATAAAATTAAAAAAATAAAAATAAAATAAATAAACCCACAAACATACAGCAAACTAAATCTCAAAAAAAGGTGCCAAGAATATATAGTGGAGAAAGTATAGTTTTTTTCAATAAGTGGTGTTGGAAAACTTGATATTCTTTTTTTTTTTTTTTAATTTTTAAAGCACTATGGTCTGAGAATATGCAGGGAATAATCTCACTCTTTTGGTATCAGTTGAGACCTGATTTGTGTTCTAGTCTGGAGAAAGTTCCATGTGCACTGGAGGAGAATGAATATTCTGTTGTTTTAGGGTGGAATGTTCTATATATATCTATGAGGTCCATCTGGTCCAGTGTGTCATTCAAAGCTCTTGTTTCTTTGTTGATTTGCTGCTTAGATTATCTATCTATTGCTGAGAGTGGAGTATTGAGGTCTTCTATAATTAACGGATTGTTATCAATATGACTCTTTATTTTGGTGAGCAGTTGGCTTATGTAGATAGCAGCTCCCATATTGGGGGCATAGATATTTACAATTGTTAGATCTTCTTGTTGGATAGACCCTTTAAGAATGATATAGTGTCCTTCTGTGTGTCTAACTACAGACTTTAGTTTAAAATCTAATTTGTCTGATATTAGAATCACTTTTCCCGCTTTCTTTTGAGGTCCGTTGGCATGGAAGATGGATCTCCATCCCTTCACTTTCAGTTCTGATGTATCTTTATGTTCAAAATGAGTCTCTTGTAGACAGCATATGGATGGGTCCTTTCTTTTTATCCGATCTGCAACTCTGTGCCGTTTTATGGGAGCATTTAGGCCATTCCCGTTGAGAGTGATTATTGAAAGATATGATTTTATTGTCCTCATGTTGCCTGTGAAGTCCTTGTTTTTATAGATTGTCTCTGTAAATTTTTGTTTTATATCACTCTTGGGGTCTTTCTCCTTTTATAGAACCCCCCCTTAATATTCCTTGTGGGGCCAGCTTAGTGCTCACATATTCTTTCAGTTTCTGCCTGTCCTGGAAGCTCTGTATTTCTCCATCCTTTCTAAATGACAGCTCTGAATATGTCTTGCCAGCCCTTTCTGGCTTGCCAGATCTCTGTGGATAGGCCTGACATTATTGTGATGTTCCTCCCTCTGTATGTAAGGAATCTCTTCCCCCTAACTGCCCTTAAGGTTTCCTTGGTTCTAAGATTTGCAAGTTTTACTATTACATGCCGGGGTGTTGGCCTGTCTTCCTTGATCTTGGGATGGGTCCTCTCTGCCTCTAGGGTGTGAATGTTTGTTTCATTCCCCAGATTAGGGAAGTTCTCAGCTACAATTTGCTCAAATATATCTTCTAGTCCTCTGTCTCTGTCCATCCCCTCAGGGATCCCAATAATTCTGACATTGGAACATTTCGTGGTGTCACTTATTTCTCTGACTCTGTTTTTGTGGATTTTGAGTTGTTTTTCCCTGGCTTCCTCTTTATCCTTCTTGTCTATTAGTTTGTCTTCTAGATCACTGATTCATTCTTCTCCCTCGCTTACCCTAGCTGTTTGATTATCTAGATTAGATTGGATCTCACTGATAGCATTCTTAAGTTCTGCCATTTCAACTTTCATTTCTGCCCTTAGAGACTCTTTGTTGCCATTAATTGATTTCTCCTTTCTAGCTATTGACTTCATAACTTCTGCCTTGCATTCCATTTCCAACATCTTGGTTATATCTGTATCCATTTGTAATTGTGTGGCAGAAGTCATAGTCTGTGAGTCTTTCTTATTTTGGGCGTTCCTCCTCCTAGTCATTCTGTTGAGTGGTGGTTGAGGGAATGTACAGAGTACAAATTATTGACCACAACCCAAGCAAGATGCACCTGTTTTATAGGGACCTTAAGACCTCTTGTTCTCCCAGCCTGTCTTCTGGGGTAGGGGCCTGCCGCACAGTTGCTCAGGCAATCCTGTTTGGGCAGAGTTGCCGTGCCCCCTGTGGGGGGGCATGGTCTCTGTGATAACTGTTTTTTGGGGGCTTTATTTCCCTGGCAGTTTTCCCTTGTGGCTTTCCACGTCTCTTCCAAGAGTCAGAGCAGAAGAGATCATTTCCAACACTCCGCTTAGAGCAGAGAGATCACAGTCTGTTCTTCAGTGAGCTCTCCAGGCCACACTATCTCCTTTTCTGTCTGTGCTGCTATAAACTGCAGCGTCCTGGGTTGTGCACCCCTCAGCAGTGCTCCCAGTCCTTGCCTCCAGGTTGGGGCACAGGGGCACTTTTGCGCCCTTTGTGATTCTAAAACTGCCAGTCGCCCCCAGTTCACACACACAGCCCTGCTGCTCAGGATTTCAGTCTGGGGGGCTGCCCTAAAATCCTTTCCCCACTGCTACCAGTCTGCGAGTCTGTGCCCCATCCCTAGAGAGGGAGGCTATCCCTCATCAGTGGTGTAGGATCCCCAGGGCTCCCTCCCCCTTCCATTTATCTTTGATATGTGCCTGTGGAATCACAGCTCCCTGTTTCATACCTCGAAACCAACCTCCTGCAATATTCTGTTTGTAGAGATCCAGATATATCTTCTTATGTCTCAGGCTGATTTCATGGGTGTTCAGAGTGGTCTGGTAGATATCCAGCTCAATTCCAGGGACTAGTTGGAATAAGGTCCCCTACTCCTCTGCCATCTTTTCCTCCCAGTACACAACCTAACATTACACCAACCTTAAGGAGCTGGAAAAAGAACAGCAAATAATGTCTATGTCCAATAGGAGAAGAGACATAATAAAGATTAGAGCAGAAATCAATCAAATAGAAACCAAAAAGCAGTAGAACAAATCAAAGAAACTATGAGCTGGTTCTTTGAAAGAATTAATAAGATCAATAAATCAAAAACAAAAGAGAAAGGACCCAAATAAATAAAATCATGAATTAAATAGGAAAGGTCACAACCAACACCAAAGAAATACAATTATAAGAGCATATTATGAGCAACTATATGCCAACAAACTAGGCAATCTGGAAGAAATGAATGCATCCTTAGATAGTATAAAGTAACAAATCTGAAACAGGAAGAAATATAAAACCTGAACAGTTCCATAACCAGTAAGAAAATTTAGAGTAATCAAAAATCTCCCAATAAAGAAGAGTCCATAACCTGATGACCTCCCAGCAGAATCCTACTAAGCATTTAAAGAAGAAATAATACTTATTCTTCTGAAGCTGTTTCAAAAAATAAAACGGAAGGAAAACTTCCAAATTTATTCTAGGAGGCCAGCATTACCTTGATCCCAAAACCAGACAAACACCCCATGTAAAAGGAAAATTACAGAACATATCCCTGATGAACATGGATGCAAAATTTCTCACCAAGATACTAGCTAATCAAATCCAACAGTACATTAAAAGGATTTCTCACCACAACCATGTGGGATTTATTCCTTGGCTGCAGGGATGGTTTATTATCCAAATATCAATCAACACCATATTAATAAAAGACAGGACAAGAACCATATGATCCTCCAATGGATGCACAAAAAGAGTTGGACAAAATGCAGCATCCTACCTCTATAAAAAATTTCCACCATGTATTGATAAAAGCAACATACCTCAATGTGATAAAAGCCATCTATGAAAAGCCCACAGTGAATATCATCCTCAGTGTGGAAAAACTGAGAACTTTTCCCCTAAAGTCAGGAACACAACAAGAATGTCTTACTCTCACCACTGTTGTTCCACATAGTACTGGAACACCTAGCCTCAACAATCAGAAAAAAAAAAAGTGGAAAATCAGCAAAGAAGTCAAGCATTCACTGTTCTCAGACCACATGATACTCTATGTAGAAAACCCAAAAGACTACACCAAAAGATTGCTAGAACTCATACAAAATTTCAGCAAAGTTGCAAGATATAAAATCAAAGCAGAGAAGTCAGTTGCATTTCTGTACACTAACAATGAGGCAGAAGAAAGAGAAATCGAGGAATCCATCCCATTTACAATTGCACCAAAAACCATAAGATACCTAGGAATAAACCAAATCAAAGTGGTGAAGTATCTGTACCCTGAAAATTATAGAACATTTATGAAAGAAATTGATGAAAACACAAAGGAATGGAAAAATATTCCACGTTCATGGATTGGAAGAATAAATATTGTGAAAATTTCTATGCTACCCAGAGCAACTTACATTGGAATGCAGTGCTTATCAAAATACCATCCACATTATTCACAGAGGTGAAACAAAAAATCCTCAAATTTGTATGGAACCACAAAAGACCCATAGTAGCCAGAGGAATGGTGTAAATGAAAACCGAACATGAAAGCAACAGAATTCTGGACTTCAAGCTATAGTACAAGGCTGTAATCATCATGACATTATGGTAATAGCACAAAAACAGACACATAGATCAATGGAACAGAATAGAGAACCCAAAAATGGACCCTCAATGCTATGGTCAGCTAACTTTCAACAAAGCGGGAAGAATATCTAATGGAATAAGGACAGTCTCTTCCACAAATGGTGTTGGGAAAATTGGACAGCTACATGTGGAAGAATGAATCTGGACTGTTTTCTTGCACCATAAACAAAAATAATCTGAAAATGGATGAAAGATCTAAATGTGAGACAGGAATACATCAAATCCTAAGCAGAACACAGGCAGCAACCTCTTTTTTTTTTTCTTTTTAACTTCAATAAGCCAACATCATTAATTTCAGATGTACAGTTCAGTAATTCATCAGTTGCATATAACACACAGTGCTTATCACATCACATGCTCTACTTAATGCACATCACATAGTTACCCTATCCCCCCACACACTTTCCCACAGCAAACCTCAGTTTGTTTACTAAAGAGTCTCATGATTTGTCCCGCTTTTTTTTTCTTAAGATTTCATTTATTTGTCAGAGAGAGAGATAGAGTGAGAGCACAAGCAGGGTGAGCAGGCAGAAGGAGAAACAGGCTCCCCGCTGAGCAAAGAGCCTGATGCAGGACTCGATCCCAGGACCCTGGGATCATGACCTGAGCCAAAGGCAGATGCTTAACTGACAGAGCCACCCAGACATCCTTATCTCCCTTTCTGATGATTTCCTATTCAGTTTTCCCTCCCTTCCCCTATGAGCCTCTGTGCTATTTCTTATATTCCACATATGAGTAAAATAATATGATACTTGTCTTTCTCTGACTGACTTATTTCACTCATCATGTTACCCTTCAGTTCCATCCACGTTGATGAAAAAGGTAAGATTCTATACCTTTTGATGGCTGAGGAATTTTCCATCATATATATATACGTATATACATATATATACACCACATTTTATTTTACTTTATTTTTATTTTTTATTATGTTAAGTTAGCTACCAGTAATTACATCATTAGTTTTTGAAGTAATGTTCAATGATTCATTAGTTGCATATAAAACTAAAAAAAAAAAAGTTGCTCATCACAACACATGCCCTCCTTGATACCCATCAACCCGTTACCACATCCCCCAACCCCACTCCCTTCTGTAACCCTCAGTTTGTTTCCTGAAGTCAAGAGTCTCTCGTGGTTTGTCTCCCTCTCTGATTTCTTCCCATTCAGTTTTCCCTACCATCCCCTATGATCCTCTGTGATATTCCTTATATTCCACATATGAGTGAATCCATATCATAACTGTCTTTCTCTGATTGACTTCTTTCACTTAATGAAATACCCTCCAGTTCAATCCATGTCAATGCAAATGGTGAGTATTCATCCTTTCTGATGGCTGAGTAATATTCCATTGCATATATATACACCACATCTTCTTTTTCCATTCATCTGTTGAAGGGCATCTCATCTTCTTCCACAGTTCGGCTATTGTGGACATTGCTGCTATGAATACTGGGTTGCAGTGCCCTTTCCTTTCACAAAATCTGTTTCTTTGGGGTAAATACACAGTAGTGCAAATGCTAGGTTGTAGGGTAGTTCTATTTTTAACATCTTGAGAAACCTCCATAATGTTTTCCAGAGTGGCTGTACTAGCTTGCATTCCCACCGTCAGTGTAAGAGGGTTCCCCTTTCTCCAAATCCTCACCAACCCTGGTTGTTTCCTGTCTTGTTAATTTTAGCCATTCTAACTGGTGGAAGGTGGTATCTCATTGTGGTTTTGATTTGTATTTCCCTGATGGCTAGTGATGGTGAACATTTTTTCATGTGTCTGCTAGCCATTTAAATGTCTTCTCTGGAGAAGTGTCTGTTCATGACTTCTGCACATTACTTGACTGGATTATTTGTTCTTTGGGCATTGAGTTTGAGAAGTTCCTTATAGATCACAGGTACCAGCCCCTTATCTATAACGTCATTTGCAAATATTTCTCCCATTCCATGGGTTATGTCTTAGTTTTGTTGACTGTTTCCTTTGCTGTGCAGAAACATTTTATCTTGATGAAGTCCCAAAAGTTCATTTTTGCTTTTTTTCCCTGTGGCCGATGTCAAAGTTGTTACTGCCTATGTTCTCCTCTAGGATTTTGATGGATTCCTGTTAGGACTTTCATCCATTTTGAGTTTATTTTTGTGTATGGTTTAAGCGAATGGTCCAGTCTGATTCTTCTGCGGGTGGCTGTCCAATTTTCCCAGCACCATTTATTGAAGAGACTGTCTTTTTCCATTGGATGTTCTTTCCTGCTTTTTGAGGATTAGTTGACCATAAAGGTGAAGGTCCATTTCTGTATTCTCTATTCTTATTCTTTTCCATTGTTCTACGTGTCTGTTTGTGTGCCAATACCGTGCTGTCTTGGTGATCACAGCTTTGTAATATAGCTTGAAGCCAGGGAATGTGATGCCCCCAACTTTGTTTTTCTTTTTCAACATTCCCTTGGCAGTTCAGGGTCTTTTCTGTTTCCATACAAATTTTAGGATTGTTCTAACTTCTTGAAAAATGGCAATGGTATTTTAATAGGATGTCATTGAGAAGTGTAGATTGCTCTGGGCAGCATAGACATTTTCACAATGTTTATTCTTCCAATCCATGAGCATGGAATGTTTTTCTATCTCTTTGTGTCTTCCTCAATTTCTTTCATAAGTGTTCTATAGTTTCTAACCTCTTTGATTAGGTTTCTTCCTAGGTATCTTATGGTTTTTGGTGCTATTGTAAATGGAATTGATTCCTTAATTTCTCTTTCTTCAGTCACATTGTTAGTTTATAGAAATGCAACTGACTTATGCATTGATTTTGTATCCTGCCATGTTGTTGAATTGATATATGAGTTTTAGCAATATTGGGGTGGTATTTTGGGTTTTCCACATAAAGTATCATGTCACCTGCAAAGAGAGAAATTTTGACTTCTTCTTTGACAATTTGAATGCCTTTTATTTCTTTTTGTTCTCTGACTGCTAAGGCTAGGACTTCTAGTACTATGTTGAACAACAGTGGTGAGATTGGGTATCTCTGTCATGTTCCTGACCTTAAGGTAAAAGCTCTCAGCTTTTCCCCATTGAGAATGATATTCGCCGTGGGCTTTTCATAGATGGCTCTTATGATATTGAGGTATACTTGGAAGAGTTTTAATCAGGAAACAATGCTGTATTTTGTCAAATGCTTTTTCTGCATCAGTTGAGAGGATCATATGGTTCTTGTTTCTTCTTTTGTTAAAGTAATCTATCACGTTGATTGGTTTGCAAATGTTGAGCCACACTTGCATCCCAGGAATAAATCCCACACGGTCGTGGTCAATAATCCTTTCAATGTGCTGTTGGATCCTATTGACTGGGATCTTGTTGAGTATTTTGGCATCCATATTCATCAGGGATATTGGTCTGTAATTTTCCTTTTTGATGGGGTCTTTTGGACTCATGAAATGAGTTTAGAGGTTTTCCTTCTGTTTCTACTTTTTGAAACAGCTTCAGTAGAATGGGTATTATTTCTTCTTTAAATGTTTGGTAGAATTGTACTGGGAAGCCATCTGGCCCTTGACTCGTTCTTTGGGAGGTTTTTGATTACTGCTTCAATTTCTTTGCTGGTTATGGGTCTGTTCAGATTGCCTGCCTCTTCCGATTTCAGTCTTGGGAGGCTATAAGTTTCCAGGAATACATCCTTTTCTTCCTGATTGCCTAATTTTTTGGCATATACCTGCTGGTAATAAGTTCTAACAATTGTCTCTATTTCCTTGGTATTAGTCGTGACCTCTCCACTTTCATTCATAATTTTATTAATTTGCGTCCTTTCTCTGTTCTTTTGGGTAAGTCTGGCCAGAGGTTTATTAGATCTTATTAGTTCTTTCAAAGAACGAATTTCTAGTTTTACTGTTCTTCTAGTCTCTATTTCATTGATTTCTGCTCTAATCTTTATTATTTCTCTTCTCCTGCTTGGTTTAGGCTTTATTTGCTGTTCTTTCTTCAGGTCCTTCAGGTGTAAGTTTAACTTGTGCATTTGGCATTTTTCTGATTTTTGAGAGATACTTGGATGACTATGTACTTCCTTCTTAGGATCGCCTTTGCAGTTTCCCAGAGGTTTTGGACTGATTTGTTTTCATTTTCATTGGTTTCAATGAACTGTTTACGTTTTTCTTTAATTTCCTGGTTGACCCAGTCATTCTTTAGCAGGATGCTCTCAAACTCCAAGTGTTTGACTTCCTTCCAAATTTCTTCTTGTCAGTGAGTTCCTGTTTCAAAGCATTGTGGTCTGAAAATATGCAGGGAATAATCTCGATCTTTTGCTCTCTTTTGAGACCTGATTTGTGTCCCAGTATGTGATCTATTCTGGAGAAAGTTCCATGTGCACTCAAGAAGAATGAGTATTCTGTTTTTTTTAGGATGGAATGTTCTGTATATAACGACAAAGTCCATCACGTCCAATTTGTCATTCAAAGCTCTTGTCTCTTTGTTGATCTTCTGCTTAGATGATCTGTTGCTGTGAGTGAAGTGTTGAAGTCTCCTACTATTAATGTCTTATTATCTATAGGTTTCTTTATTTTGGTTATTAGTTGGTTTATGTAATTGGCTGCTCCCATGTTGAGGTCATAGATATTTACCATTGTTAGATCTTCTTGTTGGGTAGACCCTTTCAGTATGATATAGTGTCCTTCTACTTCTCTTACTACAGTCTTTGGTTTAATATCTAATTTGTCTGATATGAGGATTGTTATCCCAGCTTTCTTTTGAAGTCCATTGTCATTGTAAATGGTTCTCCATCAACCTCACTTTCAATCTGGAGGGGCTTTTAGGTTCAAAATGAGTCTCTTGTAGACATAATATAGATGGGTGCTGCTTTTTTATCTAATCTGAAACCCTGTGTCTTTTCATGGGAGCATTCAGCCCATTTTCATTTGGAGTAACTATTGAAAGACATGAACTTAATGCCTTTGTATTGCCTGTAAAGACCCTGTTTCTGTAGCTTGTCTCCATTACTTTCTGTTTTATATTATTCTTGGGGTCTCTCTTTGCATACAGAATCTCCCTTAATATTTCTTGCAGGGCTGGCTTGGTGGTCATGACTTCTTTCAGTTTCTGCCTTTCCTGGAAGCTTTTTATCTCTCCATCCTTTCTGAATGACAGCCTTGCTGGATAAAGTATTCTTGGATGCATGTTTTTCTCATTTAATATCCTGAATATGTCTTGCCAGCCCTTTCTGACTTGCCAGGTTTCTGTGGATAGGCCTCATGTTATTTTGATGTTCCTCCCTCCATACATAAGGAACCTCCTCTCCCTAATCTCAGGATAGTTTCTTTGGCTGTAAGATTTGCAAGCTTCACTATTATATGTCAGGGTGTTGATGTATTTTTATTGATTTGGGAGGGATCCTCTCTAACTCTTGGACATGAATGCTTATTTCCTTCCCCAAATTAGGGAAGTTCTCAGCTATGATTTGCTCAAATATACCTTCTAGCCTCCTCTCTTCCTCCACCCCTTCAGGGATCCCAATAATTCTGACATTAGAACTTTTCATGGAATCATTAATCTCTCCAAGCCTTTTTTTCATGGGCTATTGGCTGTCTATTTCTGTTTTCCTCAACTTCTTTCCTTTACATCAGCTTATCTTCTAGATCACTTTTTTGCTCTTCTGCCTCATTGACCCTAGCTGTTAGATTATCCAGTTTAGATTGGATCTCATTCATAGCATTTTAAAGTTCAGCCTGATTAGATCTCATTTCTGCCCTTAGAGATTCTATATTGTCACTTATGCTTTTTAAACCCTAGCTATTAACTTTATGATTTCTATCCTGAATTCTATCTCTGACATCATATTTACATCCATATCAATTAACTCTGTGGCAGAGAACACTGCCTTTGCTTCTTTTTTGTTTGAGTTTCTTCCTCTTGTCATTCTGTCCAGAGAACAATGGGTGGGCGAATGAACAGAGTCCAAAATATCAACCATGACCCAAACAAGATGGACCCTAGCAAAATCTTGAGTGGTTGGAAACTACCACAGAAAAACAAAGCCAAAATGAAACACAAGAATAAAAATTTTTAAAAAGGGGGGAAGGGAACAGGGACTATAATCTCGCTATTTGGACAAAGCAGGGTGTTCCACTTGTTCCTGAGTGAATTTTGGTCTCTGTCTTAGAAGACACTACATCCCAAAATTGCAAGGAAAGTAAAACACACACACACACACACACACATATATAAAGATAAAATTGAAAAGAATGAAAAAAGGACTAAAATCAAGCATATATCTATAAAAAGAAGTATAGATGTGAAAAAATACAAGTTAAAAAGTGACTAGGAAACGTAAGTTGGTATAATAGGCATCTAGTTGAAATGAGAAAAGGGTAAAAGGATAAAAAGCGTAAGAAAAAGGAAAAAAAGAAAAGAAGAATTTTATCTGAAAAATAAATGAATCCTGAGGGTATACCTGGAGCTCAATATACAATTTTCCCTTGGCATTGGAATTTTACAGTCTTGTGGGATCCATAGGTTTGTTTTCCATCTGTTCTTCCAGAATGTCTTCTGGGGGAGGGGTCTGCCACAGTGTTTCTCCAGTATCCCTGCCTGGGCAGAGTTGTCCCACCCCCTTTCAGGGGGATGGGCTCTGTGCAAACTGGTCCCCTGTGTAGCTTTTGTTCCCTAGAAGTTTTACGTACCTCTTCAGAGGATCAGAGCAAAACTGGCTGTGCCCAAGCCTCTGGCCCAGAGCAGAAAGATGGTCCTCTTTAATAAACCCTCTGGGACAAACAGTCTCCTCTTCTGTATGTGCCAAAAACTGCAGGCTCCCAAAGTGCACTCCCACTGCAACTCTCTCAGAGGTAGTCCCAGGGGCCTGGGAGTGCCACTGCCCTTTGTGACTCTAGAACTACAAGGGGTCATAGGCTTGTAGTCTTACCTGAAGCTCCTGGATCATGTCTGGGTGCCACCCTAATGTCCTTTCTGGGCTGCTACTGCTCTGGGAGCTTTTGCCCCGTCACAGGGGCAGGTTCCAGTCTTTTTCATGCTGCTCAGGACAAGAGCAATTACCAACTGGCCCTGCTCATGGTTTATGGTGACTTAAATTGAGAGTCCCTTCCTGGGCTCTCTGACCATAACCCATTTCCTGGCTCCACTGATTGGGCACTGTACTGGTTTAGGCATCCCCATTCAATCTGTGACTCCTCAGATGTGGAGACCACAATGCCCTACCTAGAATTCAGCCTTTTCATTTCCAGATCCCCTTTCAGAGAGGGATGTCTTTCACTAGAGCAGATTTCTAAGGTTTCCAATTTTGTGCTTTGGTGTTCTATCACTTTCTGGGAGCCAGTTTATGAAGGCTCCCTCCCACTTCTGTTTATCTTTCCATATCTCCTCACAGACTCATGACTCCGCATGTCCTACCTTGCAAAAAGCAGTCGCTTTTCTGCTTGTAGAGATCTAGATATGTATTCTTAAATCTCAGGCTGATTTTGTGGGTGTTCAAAATGGTTTTATAGATATCCAGTTACATTCAGGGGACCAGTTGAAACAGGGTCCCCTACTCCTCTGTCATCTTGCCTCCCTATATACCACATCTTCTTTATCCATTCATCTTTTGATGGACATCTCGGCTTTTTCCATGGTTTGGCTATTGTGGACACTGCTGCTATAGACACCGAGGTGCAGGTGCTCCTTCTTTTCACTACATCAGCACCTTTGGGATAAATACCCAGTAATGCAATTGCTGGGCCATAAAGTAGCTCTATTTTTAATGTTTTGAGGAACCTCCAAACTGTTTTCCAGAGTGGCTGTACCAGCTTGCATTTCCACCAGCAGGAAGAGGGCTCCCCTTCTCTGCATCCTTGCCAACATTTGTTGTTTCCTGACTTACTAATTTTAGCCATTTTTACTGGTGTGAGGTGATATTTCATTGTGGTTTTGATTTGTATTTCCCTAATGTCAAATGATGTTGAACATTTTTTCATGTGTCTTTTAGCCATCTGAATGTCTTCTTTGGAGAAATGATCTGCTGCCCATTTCCTAACTGGATTATTTAATTTTTTAGGTGTTGAGTTTGATAAGTACTTTGAAGATTTTGGATACTAGCACTGTATTTGATAAGACATTTGCAAGTATCTTCTCCCATTCCACAGGTTGCCTTTTATTTTTGTTGACTGTTTCCTCTCCTGTGCAAAAGGTTTTTATCTTGATGAATTCCCAATGGTTCATTTTTGCTTTGGTTTCCATTGTCTTTGGAAAAGTATCTAGCAAGAAGTTGCCATGGCCAAGGTCGAAGATGTTGCCTGTATTCTCTTCTAGGATTCTGTTGGATTCCTGGCTCACATTTAGGTCTTCCATTTATTGTGAATTTATTTTGTGTATGGTGTAAGAAAATGGCCCAGTTTCATTCTTCTGCATGTAGCTGTCCAATTTTCCTAACACCATTTGTTGAAGAGACAGTCTTTTTTCTATTGGATATTCTTTCCTTCTTGTGAAGGATTAGTTGACCATACAGTTGAGAGTCCATTTCTGGGTTCTCTATTCTGTTCCTTTGATCTATGTGTCTGTTTTTGTGCCAGTACCACGCTGCTTTGATGATCACAGCTTTGTAATACAACTTGAAGTCCGGAATTGTGAAGATGTCAGCTTTGATTTTCTTTTTCAATGTTCCTTTGGCTAATCTGGGTCTTTTCTGGTTCCATAAAAATTTTAGGATTATTTGTTCCAGCTCAGTGAAAAATGTCAATCGTCTTTTGATAGGGATTGCATTAAATGTGTAGATTGTTTTGGGTAGCATAGACATTTTCACAGTATTTGTTTCTCCAATCCATGAGCATGGAATTTTTTCCCCATTTCTTTGTGTCTTCCTCAATTTCTTTCATAAATGTCCTATAGTTTTCAGAGTACAGATCCTTTACCTTACAGGAGACTTACTTTAGACCTAAAGACACCTGCAGATTGAAAGTGAAGGAATAGAGAATCATCTCTCATGCTAATGGACCTCGGAAAAAAACCTGAGTAGCAATACTTATATCAGACAAACTATATTTTAAAGCAAAGACTGTAACAAGAAATGAAGTAGGACATTATATCATAATTAAGATATCTGTCCACCAAGAAGACCTAACAATTGTAAATATTTATGCCCCCAACTTAAGAGCACCCAAATATATAAATCAACAAATAACAAACTTAAGGAAACTCATCAACAATAATACAATAATAGTAGGGGATTTTAACACCCCAGTTTTAGCAATAGAAGATCTCATTATCTCATGGTCTCATCTCAGCTGAAAACAACAAGGAAACAAAGGCTTTGAATGACACCCTGGACCAGATGGACTTAACAGATATATTCAAAACATTTTATCCTGAAGCAGCAGAATACACATTCTTTTCAAATGCACATGAAACATGCTCCAGAGTAGATCACATACTGGGTCACAAATCAGCCCTCAAAAGTACAGAAAGATTGACATTATGCCATGTATATTCTCAAACCAAAACACTATGAAGCATGAAAACAACCATAAGAATAAAATTTAGACATTCTGTATGGAGCACTGGGTGTTATGCACAAACAATGAATCATGGAACACTACATCTAAAACTAATGATGTAATGTATGGGGATTAACATAAGAATAAAAAAATTTAAAAAATTTAAAAAAAGAATAAAATTTAGAAATACCACAAATACATGGATGTTAAAGAAACTCCTACTAAGTAATGAACCAGGAAATTTAAAAAAATTTTTTAAAAGATTTTATTTATTTTTTTGACAGAGAAAGATGCAGTGAGAGAGGGAACACAAGCGGGGTAGTGGGAGAGGGAGAAGCAGGCTTCCTGCCAAGCAGGGAGCCTGATGCAGGGCTCGATCACAGGACCCTGGGACCATGACCTGAGCCAAAGGCAGATGTTTAACGACTGAGCCACCCAGGTGCCCTAAAGAAGAAATTTAAAAAGTATATTGAAGTAAATGAAAATGAAAACATCACAGCCCAATACCTTTGGGATGCAACAGAGGCAGTCATAAGAGAGAAGTATATTGTAATACAGGCCTCCCTCAACAAAAGAAAATTCTCAAATACTCAAGTTAACCTTACATGTAAAGGAACTAGGAAAGGAACAGCAAATAAAGCCTAAAGCCAGCAGAAGAATGGAAACAGTAAAGATTAGAGCAGAAAAAAATGATATAAAAACAAAACAAACAGTAGAATGAATTAATGAAACTAAGAACTGGTTCTATGAAAGAATTAGTAAAATCAATAAACCCCTAACCAGAGTTATGAAAGAGAAAAAAGAAGGAACCAAAATAGTTAGATCAGGAATGAAAGTGGAGAGTTCACAACCAACAGCACAGAAAAACAATTATAAGAGAATACTATGAACAATTATATACCAACAAACTGGGCAAACTGGAAGAAATGGGTAATTTCCTAGAAACCTACAGACTACCAAAACTGAAACAGGTGGAAATAAGAAATTTGAACACACTATTACCAACAAAGAAATTGACTCAGTAATCAAAACTCTCCCAATAAACAAAAGTCCACTGTCAGATACCCAGGGGAATACTACCAGACATTTAAAGAAGAGTTAATGCCTATTATCCTCAAAATGCTCCAAAAAATAGAAATGGAAGGAAATATTCCAAATTCATTTTGCGAAGGCAGCATTACCATGATTCTAAAACCAGACAAAAACCCCACTAAAAAGGGGAATGACAGGCCAATAACTCTGATGAACATGAATGCAAAAATTATGAATAAAATACTAGAAAATCCAACTCAACAGTACATTAAAAGAATTATTCAACACAATTAAGTGGGAGTTATTCCTGGGCTGCAGGGTTGGTTCAACATTTGCAAATATATCAACGTGATACACCAGATTAATAAAAGAAATGTTAAGAACCGTATGTTCCCCTCAATCACTGATATGTTCCCCTCAATCCCCTCACTGACAAAATACAGCATCCTTTCCTGATGATATCCCTCTAAAATGTAGGGATAGATGGAATATATTTCAACATCATAAAGGCCATATACAAAAGACTCACAGCTAATAACATCCTCAATGGGGAAAAACTGAGAGCCTTTCCCCTATGGTCAGGAGGAATACAAGGATGTCCACTCTCACCATTACTATTTTACATAATACTTGAAGACTTAGCCTCAGCAGTCAGACAACAAAAAGAAATAAGAGGCTTTCAAATTGGCAAGGAAGAAGTCAAACTTTCACTCTTCTCAGATGACATGGTACTTTATGTATAAAACCCAAGAGACTCCACCAAATAATTGCTAGAGGTAATACATGCATTGAGCAATATTGCAGGATATAAAATCAATGTTCAGAAATCTGTTGCATTTCTATACAACAATAACGAAACCGCAAAAAAAAAAAAAAGACATTAAGGACTCTATCCCATTTACAAGTGAACTGAAAACCATAAGATACCTAGGAATAAACCTAAATAAAGAGGTAAAAGATCTGTATCCTGAAAAATATAGAATACTTATGAAAGAAATTGAAGAGGATACAATGAAATGGAAAACATTCCATGCTCATGAATTGGAAGAATAAACATTGTGTAAAATGTCTATACTACCCAAAGCAATCTACACATTTAATACAATCCTTACTAAAATACCACCAGCATTTTTCACAGAACTAGAACAAACAATCCTAAAACTAGTATGGAACCAGAAAAGACCCCAAATAGCCAAAGCAATCCTGAAAAAGAAAAACAAAACTGGAGACATCACAATTCCAGATTTCAAGCTATATTACAAAACTGTAATCATAGAGACAGTATGGTACGGGCACAAAAACAGACACATAGATCAATGGAACAGAATAGAGAACCCAGAAATGGACCCACAACTATATGGTCAACTAATCTTCGACACAGCAGGAAAGAATATCCAGTGGAAAAAAGACAGTGTCTTCAACAAATGGTGTTGGGAAAATTGGACAGCCACATGCAGAAACATGAAACTGGACCATGTTCTTACACCATACACACACACACACACTCAAAATGGATGAAAGACCTAAATGTGAGACAGGAAACCATCAAAATCCTAGAGGAGAACACGGGGAGAATCTTCCTTGACCTCTGCCATAGCAACTACTTATTAGAAACGTTGTTGGAGGCAAGGGAAACAAAAGCAAATATAAACTATTAAGACTTCAAGATGAAAAGCTTCTGCACAGTGAAGGAAACAATAAACAAAACCAAAAGGCAAACTATGGAATGGGAGAAGATATTTGTAAATGACATATGATAAGGGGTTGGTTAGTATCCAAAATCTATAATGAACTTATCCAACTCAACTCAAAAAAAAAAAATAATAATCCAGTTAATAAATGGGCAGAATACATGAATAGACATTTTTCCAAAGAAGACATCAGATAGCTAACAGATACATGGAAAGGTGCTCAATGTCACTCATCATTAGGGAAATATAAATCAAAACCATGATGAGATACCACCTCACACCTGTCAAATGGCTAAAATTAACTCTACAATAAACAGCAGGTGTTGGTGAGGATATGGAGAAAGGGGAAATTTTTTCAGTGTTGGTGGGAATGCAAACCAGTGCAGTCACTCTGGAGAACAGTTTGGAGGTTCCTCAACAAGTTAAAAACAGAACTACCCTACAATCCAGCAATTGCACTACTAGGCGTTTACCCAAAGGATACAAAAATACTGATTTGAAATGATAAATGCACCCCATGTTTATAGCAGCATTATCAACAATAGCCAAACCATGGAGAGAGCCCAAATGTCCATTGATTGATGAATGGATAAAGAAGAGCTGGTATAGAGAGGTAAGGCAAGACAAGAAGAATAGGGGACCTCATTTCATCCAGTCCCTTGAATTTAGCTGGATATCTATCAAACCATGATGAATACACACAAATTCAGCCTGAGATGTAAGAAAATATATCTGAACTCTACAAGAAGAAAAGTGACCACTTTTTGCAAGGTAGGAGGTGTGGAGTCATGAATCTGCCGGGAGATATCAGAAGATAAATGGAGGGGGTAGGGAACTTCCATAAGCTGGTTACTGGAAAGTGATGTAACACGGGAGCACAAAATTGGAACCCTTAGAAAACTGCTCGAGTGAGAGACATCCCTTTCAGAAAGGGGCTCAGGGGATGAAAAGGGCAGAATTCTAGGTGGGTCTCATAATCCCAGGAGACACAGAAAGAAGGGGTTGACTGAACTGATAGAGTGCCCAAGCAGTGGAGTTGCAAAACTGGTGATGGTCAGCCAGCCCACGAGGGACTCTCAGCTTGGGTCACCATAAAGGGTGAACCATGCCAGTTGGGTGACCACCCTGCCTGAGCACCCTGAAAAGGACTGGAACGTGTGGGCCATTTACCATCCCCTTGGAGGGGCGAAATGACTGTGCCCATGACCAGGCAACAACTCTCAGGAAAAGACAGTAGGGTGGCACCCAGACATGAACCGGGAGCAGTGCAGCAGGGTGCATGCACAACCCCACAACCACTCGCAGTTGCTAAGACACAAAGGACAGTGACACTTGTAGGTCCCTGGGACTCACCCCGGGAGGGTTGCAGTGGGCTTGAACCCCAAGAGTCAGCAGAGTTTGGAACACACAAAATTGAAAACGGTTTGTCCCAGAGGGTTTATTGAAGAGGGGGGACCTCGAACTCCCACCTCTGGGCCAGAGATCCAGGCTCAGTGATTTTTGCTCTGATCCTCTGAGGAGGCATGGAAAGCCTCCAGGGAGCAAAAGTCACATAGAGGGCGCCTGGGTGGCTCAGTTGGTTAAACAACTGCCTTTGGCTCAGGTCATGATCCTGGAGTCCCGGGATCGAGTCCCACATCAGGCTCCCCGCTCGGCAGGGAGTCTGCTTCTCCCTCTGACCCTCCTCCCTCTCATGCTCTCTGTCTCTCTGTCTCTCATTGTCTCTCTCGCAAATAAATAAAATCTTAAAAAAAAAAGTCACATAGAGGACCAGCTTCCACTGAGCCTATCCCCTGACAAGAGGTGGGGCAACCCCACACAGGAAAAGACACCTGAGAAGCAGCACAGCAGGCCCCTCCCACAGAAGAGAAACTGGAAGAACAAGTGGACCACAGGCTTATGGATCCCACAAGACTGTAAAACTCCAGCACCAGGGGAAAATACTATATTGAGGTCCAGGTGTTTTCTCATGACTCATATCTTTCAGTCTAAAATTTTCCATTTATTTATCGTTACCTTTTTCCCATTTCAACTAGATTTTTATTTTACCAACTTATGTTTTTAAGTCACTTTTTAACTTTTATTTTTTACGTCTACATTTTATTGATATATGCTTCATTTTAGTCCTTTTGTCACTCTACTTAATATATATATATATATATATATATATATATATATATATATATATATACATATGTTTTGCTTTCTTTGCAATTTTAGGATGTAGTGTCTTCTAACACAGAGACCAAAATTCAATCAGGAACAAGTGGATCACCCTCCTTTGTCCCCCCTGCAAGATTATAGTCCCTCTGTCCCCCTCTTTTTTCATTGTTTTGTTTCATTTTGGTTTTGTTTGCTTTTCTATGGTGGCTTCTGACCATTTCGGATTAACTAGGGTGTATTTTGCTTGGGTCGTGATTGATATTGTGGACTCTGCTCATTCACTCACCCATCCTTATCTGGGTAAAATGATTAGAAGGAGGAATTCACAGCAAAAGAAAGAACCAGAGGCAATATTTTCTGCCACAGAGCTAATCAATATGGACATAAGTAAGATGTCAGAAATGGAATTCAGGATAGCAATTATAAATTGCTTGAAATAGGCTTGAAATAAGCATAAATGACAATACAGAATTTCTAAGGCAAGAAATGAGATTTAATCAGGCCGAACTTAAAAATACTATGAATGAGCTGCAGTCTAAATTGAATGCTCTAACAGATATGGTCAATGAGGCAGAAGAGAGAAAAAGTGATCTAGAGGACAGGCTGATGGAAAGGAAGGAAGTTGAGGAAAAGAGAGAAAGACAATAGCCCACAAAGAAAGGATTCCAGCAATCAATGATGCCATGAAACGAACCAATGTCAGAATTATTAGGGTGCCTGAGGGGGTGGAGAGAGAGAGAGTGCCAGAAGGCATATTTGAGAAAATCATAGCTGAGAACTTCCCTAATCTGGGGAAGGAAACAAACACTCACATCCAAGAGGCAGGGAGGACCCCCCAAAATAAATAAAAATAGATCAACACCCCAACATATAATAGTGAAGCTTGCAAACTTAAGAGCCAAAGAAGTTATCCTGAGAGCAGCTAGAGAGAGGAGATTCCTTACATACGGAGGGAGGAACATCAGAATAACATCAGACCCATCCACAGAAACCTGGCAAGCCAGAAAGGGCTGGCAAGACATATTCAGGGTATTAAATGAGAAGAACATGCAGCCAAGAATACTTTATCCAGCAAGGCTGTCATTCAGAATGGAAGGAGAGATAAAGAGCTTACAGGACAGACTGAAACTGAAAGAATATGTGACCACCAAGCCAGCCCTGGAAGAAATAATAAGGGGGATACTGTAAGCAAAGAGAAAAGAAGTAACATACCAGAAAGAAACAGAGACAATCAACAGAAATAGGGACATTACAGGCAATACAATGGAACTAAATTCGTATCTTTCAATAGTTATTCTGAATGTAAATGGGCTAACTGCACCACCCAAAAGACACAGGGTATCAGATTGGATAAAAAAGCAAGACCCATCCATGCACTGTCTACAAGAGACCCATTTTAAACCTAAGGACACTTCCAGATTGAAAGTGAGGGGATGGAGAAAAATTTACCACCCCAATGGACCTCAAAAGAAAGCTGGGGTAGCAATCTTCATATCAGACAAATTAGATTCTAAACCAAATACAGTAGTAAGAGATGTAGAGGGACACTACATCATCCTTAAAGCATTTATCCAACAAGAAAATCTAACAATGGTAAATATCTATGTCCCCAACAAGGGAGCAGTCAATTACAAAAACCAACTAATAACCAAAATAAAGAAACCTACACAACACTTATGAAAGAAATTGAAGAAGACACAAAGAGATAGAAAAACATTCCATGCTCATGGATTGGAAGAATAAACATTGTGAAAATGTCTATGCTGCCCAGAGCAATCTACACATTCAGTGGAATCCCTGTCAAAATACCACTGACATTTTTCACAGAGCTGGAACAAACAATCCTAAAATTTGTATGGAACCAGAAAAGACCTCAAATATCCAGGGGAATGTTGAAAAAGAAAACCAAAGCTGGGGGCATCACAATGCTTGACTTCAAGCTATATTACAAAGGTGTGATCATCAAGACAGCATGGTACTGGCACAAAAACAGACATATAGATCAATGGAACAGAATAGAAAACCCAGAAATGAACCCTCAACTCTATGGTCAACTAATCTTTGACAAAGCAGGAAAGAACATCCAATGGAAAAAAGACAGTCTCTTCAATTAATGTTGCTGGGAAAATTGGACAGCCACATGCAGAAGAATGAAACTAGACCATTCTCTTACACCATGCACAAAGATAAACTCAAAATGGATAAAAGACCTAAATGTGAGACAGGAATCCATCAAAATCCTAGAGGAGAACACAGGCTGCAACCTCTTCTACCTCGGCCACAGCAACTTCTTGCAAGGCACGTCTCTAAAGGCAAGGGAAACAAAAGCAAAAATGAACTATTGGGACTTCATTGAGATAAAATGCTTCTGCACAGCAAAAGAAATAGTCAGCAAAACTAAAAGGCAAGCTATGGAATGAGAGAAGGTATTTTCAAAACATTACAGTTAAAGGGCTGGTTTCCAAGTTCTATAAAGAACTTCTGAAACTCAACAGTGAAAAAACACATAATCCAGTCAAGAAATGTGCAGAAGACGTGAACAGACTCTTCTCCAAAGAATACATACAAATGGCTAACAGACACATGAAAAAATGTTCCACATCACTTGCCATCAGGGAAATACAAATCAAAACCACAATGAGATACCACCTTTCACCACTTAGAATGGCTAAAATTAACAAAACGGGTAACAGCAAATGTTGGTGAGGATGTGGAGAAAGGGGAACGCTCTTACACTTTTGGTGGGAATGCAAACTGGTACAGCCACTCTGGAAAACAATATGGAGTTTCCTCAAAAAATTAAAAATAGAGCTACCCTCTGACCCAGCAATTGTACTACTAAGTATTTACCCCAAAGATTCGGATGTAGTGAAACGAAGGGGCACCTGCACCCCAATGTTCATAGCAGCAATGTCCACAGTAGACAAACTGTGGAAGGAGCCAAGATGTACCTCAACAGATGAATGGATAAAGAAGATGTGGTACATATATACAATGGAATATTACTCAGCCATCAGAAAAGGATGAATACCTGCCATTTGCATCAACATGGATGGAACTAGAGAGTATTATGCTAAGTAAATAAGTTGAGCAGAGGAAGACAATTATCATACAATTTCACTCATATGTGCAATATCAGGAATAGTGCAGAGGATCATAGGGAATAGTGAGGGAAAACTGGGAAGAAATCAGAGGGAGAGAATCCATGAAAGACTCTTTACTCTGGGAAACAAACTGAGGGTTGCAGAAAGGGAGGTGGGTGGGTGGATGGGGTAAGTGTGTGATGGGCATTAATGACGGTACATGATGTGATGATCAGTGGGTGTTATAAGCAACTAATAAATCATAGAACATTACATCAAACACTAATAATGTATTATATGTTGGCTAATTGAATTTAAAGAAAAGAATGAAAATGAAAAAGGTGGTGTATATATACAATGGAATATTATTCAGCTATCAAAATTAAAATCTTGCCATTTGCAACAATGTGCATGGAGCTGGAGTGTATTATGCTAAGTGAAATAAGTCCATCAGAGCCAGTCAAATACCATATTATTTCATCATCTGTGGAATTTAAGAAACAAAGCAGATGAACACGGGGGTGGGAAAGAGAGAGGTAAACCATCAAACAGACTCTTAACTACAGAGAACCAACTGAGAGTTACTGGAGGGGAGGTGAAAGAGGGAATGGGTTAAATAGGTGATGCGATTAAGGAGATCAGGTTTTATGATTAGCATTAGGTGTTGTATGTAAGCGATGAATCACTAAATTCTATACCTGAGACTAATATTACACTGTATTTTAACTAACTGGAATTTATTTTTATTAACTAACAGGAATTTAAATAAAACTTTAAAAAACCCAACTAATTGACAAATAATGTAATGATGTTTCTGGACTCTAAATTGTATTCCATTTATTTATATGTATATTCTTAAGCCAGTGCCACACAGTCTTGATTAGTGTAACTTTGTAGTAAGATTTGAAATTGGGAATAAAATTTCTCCAAATTCGTCATTATCTTTCAATATTATCTTGGCTATTCTGGGTCCCTTACATTTTTTAAAATGAATTTTAAGATTACCTTGTCAATTCCTTAAAGAATCCAGCTGGGATTTTAATAGACTGTATTCAATTTGTAAGTCCTTTGAAGAAGACTGTTTTTCCTTATATTAGTATACTCACTTCATCTCCCTTTTGATTATTATTTGCATGATATATCTTTCTCCATCCTTTTATTTAACCAAGTTATGTATTTGAATCTAAATTGTGTTTCCTACACACAGCATATGCATCACATTATGTTTATCAAGTCTGTCAGTATTACTTTTAATTGCAGAGTTTAATCCATTTACTTTTAATGTAATTATGGAAAAGGTAGAATATCTGCCTTTTTTCTATTTTGTTTCATATGCTCATGTCTTTGTTCTTCCATTGCTCTGTATTTTTAGTTAAATGATACTTTCTTGTGTACCATTTTAATTCCCTTGTAATTTCTTTTACTACAAGTTTTTGTTTTATTTTCTTAGAGCTTTCCCCAATGATTAGAAATATCATCTAATATGTAATGATCAAAATTTTATTAATACCAATTGTATTTTCATAGTATATAAGAGTTTTGCTTCTATATCTTCATCTTCCCTCCATTATGCTATTGTCAAAAATTACATCTTTATACATTATGTAACCATCAACATAGATTTATACTTATTGTTTTATGCAGTCATATTTTAAATGCAATAGGAATAAAAACGTGTTATAAACAAAAATACATTTATAATGTCTTATATTTACCAATGTAAATATAAAACTCCAGAATTTCTATTGGTTTCTTTTTATAATTCTTATCTGTATTTCTGTAATTTAGTTCTTCAGATAGTTTTCTTTAGTTCTTTGAACATATTTAAAATAATGGATTTAAAGTATTTGATGAGCATTGGGTGTTATATGCAACTAATGAATCTTTGAACATTATATAAAAATAATGGTGTACTATACATTGGATAATTGAATTTAAATAAAATAATAATAATAATAAAGTATTTGTCTAGCAAATCTCATATCTATGTTTCCTCAGGGACAGTTTCCATTAACTGTTTTTTTCCCTGTGTACAGGCCATATTTTCTTTTGTCTTTACATGTCTCCTAAGTTTTAATTAAAACTTGGTATTTTATTTTATTTTTCTTTCATTTTAGTCCTCTATTTTTGTCATAAAGAAAGTACTTTACACATGTAGGTGAAGCATACTAATGATCTTACACACCATTTATTTTCTTTGGCTTGTTATTCCTTATTGTCTTTATAATGTTCTAATTGAGATTTATCTTTAAGAATTACTATTAGTTCTTACTTCTCCCCCCATTGTTTTACCTTAAAATATTTCCTCAAGTGTTGATGAAACAAATGTAAAAATTGTATTAAAAGACTTCACATTTACAGTGTCAAACAGCATCTGTGGTACAGAAAGGATTCATTTTCCTATCAATAAACCACTAAAAGCTGTTCTGGAGATCAAGAAGGGTAATAGATGGGGAACAACACCATCTCCATTGCCTTTTCTTTTGGCTTAGTCCTGCAGACTTCTGATCCCCTTATGTCCCATACATTTTCACTTTTCTTGGCTCTAGCAGTCTGCTCACTTTTTTCAGCATTTGAGTCCCATCCCACACTTAGTTTGGGCTTTCATTTTCCCATCTCAATGGTGATGGTTCAAAACAACTTTTCCCTTCTCTGTGACTAAATACACCTAACTGCATTTAAAAAATTGTGAATGTTCATAATCCTTTCAGTCCTCTTATTCTAGGATTCAAATGGTAATTTAACTCTTCCCAGGATTTTGTTCAAATAAAGCATCTACCAGAAATTAAAGTTACTTTGAAGTCCCAGAAAGTTAATGTTTAATATGTTCATTACTGAATTATAATTATTTTTTGTAAAAAAGATATCAAATATTGACCAATTTTATTTTTAATTATAATTTTATTGAGATAATTATACATTTACATGCAGTTTTAAGAAATAATATGGAGCATTCCTTTGTATACTTTGCCCAGTTTTCCCCCATGGTAACATTTTGGAAAACCATAGTATAGTATCATGAACAGGATATTGACATTTATACAATCCATCGATATTATTCAGAGTACCCCAGTTTTATTTACATTCATTTGTGTTTATGTATTAAGTTCTACACAATTTATCACCTGAGTAGGTCTGTGTTTCCACCTGAACAGTTCTCAGAAGCAAACTGAAGTTATGAAAACAGTGTTTTTGTAAAATACTGGGACTGATATTCGCAGAGTATACATTATTTTCAAGAACACATAAGAAACACATAAAAATTGTATACACTAAGATTTAAAGCAAGTCTGAAAAATTTTAAGGATTGAATTTTTTTGTTTGTTTCAAGTTTTTATTTAAATTCTAATTAGTTAACATATAGTGTAATATTGGTTTCAGGAGTAGAATTTAGTGATTCATCTCTTACACATAACACCCAGTGCTCATCATAACAAGTGCCCTCCTTAATACCCATCACCCATTTAGCCCATCCCCCACCCATCATCACCCATCCATCACCCATCCATCAACCCTGTTTGTTCTCTATAGTTGAGTCTCTTATGGTTTGCTTCCCTCTTTTTTTTCTTTCTTATATGTTCATCTGTAAAACTTGATATTTTAAATGATATAATGTGGCAATTCAGCAAATTGGATTCTCCCTGCTATTGTTGCTTCTTATCGATTGTTGTTGGGCTTGGTTTTGTGTGTGTGTAAATTTCATGAGCTCTTTTTATAAAGTCTGTATCCTTTGTGTGTAGCCGTTGAAGTCTCTGCTCAATTTGATTAGTGGTGACTAATGATTAGACAGCAATTTCCTTAAATGCCTGGAACCAATAAATACCCTTAATCTGTGCTGAGAGGCACTGTATGTATATTGGAGCATGCCTTCAACACTCAGCCAAGCAGTTTACAACTCTACTTAGCTTTCAGTTCCTACTCGTACAGAGCTTCAAGATCAGCCAGAGTTGAGAGCCTAGGACATTCCTGGGTCTTACCTGAGCATTCACAGAGCCCTAGGCACATGTACAGCCTCTAGGTTCTTAGAAATATATTGGAGCTTTTAAAAGTTCCTATGTACATCTCATTCCTCAGCTATTCCATTAATCTTTTGGTTAGTCTACTGTTTGCCATAGACATTACCCACTATCTTAGCCAACTGCAAATTTAAAACACTTGTCTGTGATTGTTTTCAACAAACACCTGCCCCCTTCCAGAGAGAAGGTTTTTGTTTTGTTTTGTTTTGTTTTTTATTCACTGATATCTGAATCAATCTTGTAAGGGGGATCTTTTAGGAAACCATCAGACAAGATAATAACAATTATTTGATAATAAGACCTTTTGAGATAGTTGTAGCTCCATTCTGCTCCCTCCAAGGGCTGCCAAAGTGTTTGGCAATGTGGGCTATTATTTTTTTCCAATATTTTAAATTTTTTTTAATTTAAATTCAATTTAGTTAACATATAGTGTATTATAGTTTCAGGGGTAGAATTTAGTGACTCATCAGTTGCATATAACAAGCAGTGTGTAGGTTGTTATTTTTTAAGGTTACTGAGTAATGAGAGTAGAGGCTAGAACCACAAAGTACCACAAAGCTCACTATTCTTAATGAGATTCAGTTGTATTGCTTGAATAAACATAATCTGGGTTGCTGAAAACCTTTGATTAACTTCTTATGTTCTGAAAAAGTTGATTCTGACAAATTTTACCAGGCTTTACATTGTCTTTATGGGGGGACAAATTTTTGCAGGTCCTTACTGCCCACCCTTTTAACTGACATCATCCTATGCAATTACCCTTTAAATTGGTTAAGAGAAGAAAAAATAAACAAATATGTAATTATGGCCTCTATTATCATTACCAACATAATTACATTTACTGGAGCTGTTAATTTTTTCGTGTGGATTCTAATTAGTATCTGGTGTCACTCTTTTTTCAGCCTGAAGAACTTCCCTTTGTATTTTTTGTAAGGGATATCTTCAAGCAATAAATTATCTCCGTTTTTGTTTATCTGGGAATGTCTTAATTTCTCCTACATTTTTGAAGGATAACTTTATCATATATACAATCTTGTTTGACAGTTGATTTTCTTTGTTTATTGAAGTCTAATTAGCATACAATGTTATATTAGTTTCAGGTGTATGACATTGATTCACAACACTATACATTATTTTCTTTCTGCATTTTGACTATGTCATCCCACTGCCCCTATTGTTTCTCAGGATAAGTCAGCTGTTAACCTTGTGATTTGCTTGTATGTGATGAGTCATTTTTCTTTTGTTCTTTACAAGAGTCTTTATTTTTGGAAGTTTTATTACAATATGTTTAGACTTCTTAAAAACTTATTATACATGAAGTTCATTGATCATCTTGGATGTACAGATTAATGTTTTTATCAAAATTGGGACAATTTCAGCTATTATTTTTTTCAAATATTCTTTCTTTTCCTTTCTCTTTCTCTTTCTCTTTGTCTTCTGGGACTCCAATTATGTGTACCCTTGATGGTGTCCCACAGGCCTCTTTATTCTTCATTCTTTTTTCTTCCTGTTTCTCAGACTGGACAATCCCAATTGATCTATCTTCAAGTTTATTCTCTCTTCTGTCAGTTCAGATCTTCCTCTGAGCACCACTAATACATTTTTCATTTCAGTTATATAACTTTTCAACTCCAGAATTTTTATTTGGTTCCTTATTAGACTTTCATTCTCTTTATCAATAGTCTTTATTTAGTGAGACATTGTTCTAATACATTTTTTTTTAGTTATTTGAACATATTTAAAATAGCTTATTTTAATTCTTTGCCTAATGAGTCCAAAGTTCTTCCTCAGGGACAATTTCTATTAAACACTTTTTTCTTTGTATAGATCATACTTGGTCTTTTTGGTATTTTTGTTTTTTGCTTTTTCTTTTTTTTCTACATGAGTCATAATTTTTTTGTCAAAAAAATGGCCTTTTAACTAATACAATGTGGCAACTCTGGAAATCAGATTTTCTCTCTTCTCTAGGGTTTGTTGTTATAGTTGTTGTTTTTTTTGTTGTTGTTGTTTTAACTGGCTTTCCTCAACTAACTTCTTTGATATACATGGCCATTGAAGTCTCTGCATGGCTAACTTAATGGTCAGCTAATTATTGGATAGAGATTTCCTTAAATGCCTGGAACTAATTTGTTTTCCAGCTGTTGCCAAGGATCTCAGTGTATATGTTGGAGGGAGCCATCAACACTTAGGCAGGCAGTTTTCAGTTCTGCCTTAGTTTTCATGTTCAGCTTGTGAAAAGCCTCAAAGTCAGCCAAAATGAGAGATTAAGGCATTTTAATGTCTTTCTGCTCAAATAAAGAATACAGCATAAATAAATGAAACATAAAACAAACAAAATCAATAGCGGAAATCAACAAAACCAAAAGGTTGTTCCTTGAAAAGTTCAAGAAAATTGGCAAACCTTTACCTCAAGTGACTAAGAAAAAGAGAAAACTCAAATTACTAAAATTAGGAATAAAAGAGGGGACATTAATACCAATTTTACAGAAATAAAAAGAATTATAAGGGAATCCTATGAAAAATTGTATGCCAAAAAATTAGATGACCTAGATGAAATGGACAAATTTCCATGAAGACACAAAGTACTGAAAATGGCTCAAAAAAAAATAGAAAATCCTAATAGACATGTAAAGAGATTGAATTAATAATCTAAAGTCTTATTACAAAGAAAAGCCTAGAATGATATGACTTCCTTAGTGAATTCTACCAAAAGTTTAAAGAAAAATTAACCTCAGTCCTTCAAAAACTCTTCCAAAAAATGGAAGGGGACCCCCCCTCAACTCATTTTATGAGGCCAATACTACTATGACACAAAACCTAGATAAAGACATCACAAGAAAATACAAATACAGATGAATTTCTCTTATGAAAATAAACACAAAAATTCTCATCAAAATACTAGCAAGCAGGGCGCCTGGGTGGCTCAGTCGTTAAGCGTCTGCCTTCGGCTCAGGTCATGATCCTGGGGTCCTGGGATCAAGTCCCACATCGGGCTCCCTGCTCAGCAGGAAGCCTGCCTCTCCCTCTCCCACTCCCCCTGCTTGTGTTCCTGCTCTAGCTATCTCTCTCTCTGTCAAATAAATAAATAAAATCTTTAAAAAAAAATACTAGCAAGCAAAATCTAGCAGCTTATAAAAAGGTTTAGACATCATGACAAAAGTGGAATTTATTCTAGAAATGAGGGGTTAGTTTAACATACAAAAATCAGTCAATGCAATATACTATATAATAAAGGACAAAAGCTATCAAATGATCATCTCAATAGACACAGAAAAAAATTGACAAAATCCAATACTCTTTCATGACAAAAATATTCAATGAATTAGGAATAGAAAGAGACTTTCTCAACATGATATAAAGGGTGTCTAGCAAAAACCCAGCTAACATCATACTCAATGGCCTGCCAAGGAAACAGTTAAAACATCTAGTACATAGAGTGGTGAGAACTGGGACTAAGAAAAGGTTGGAGCCATAAGATATAAGGCTTTGAATGCCAGGTTGAGAAAATTAGTCTTGATTTCGTAGACAATAGTGACTTCACGAGAGGCATAGCCTGAGCAGTTGGGTGATTTCTAAAGAACATTCTGGTGGCTTCAGCTGAGAGAGGAGGCATGGAGTTCAGTGGAGGCTAGGGATGAAGGCCTGATCTGGGACCATGGCAGCTGAGATGGGTAGGAGGGGATGGATTCAAGAGATATTAAAGAGATAGAATCAATAGAATTCGGCAACTGATTAGATGTAGATTCTGAGCAAGAGTAAAGAGTCAATGACAACTCCATTTAGGAGCCTGGCTGGCTGGTAATGCCATTAACTAAAAGGTTGAATTCTTCTGGCTTCAGGAAATGGAAAAAGGCAGTATAGCATCCTCTGCATATCAATCTCTTGAGACATGAATACTATTATTCTTTTGACAGGCAAATTTATTTTTTCACGGCAAAATTCCTTCCACCTTTCCTCATTGATTTTATTTCCAACTGTTACAATCATTTTCTTTTGCTCTCTTCTGGACATGTTCTAATTTCTGTCACTTTCAGAATGCAAGATACAGAGTGGTGAGGGCGGAGTTGTTGGGTTTGGTCAGCAAACCCCGAGGTGGTGAATGAAAAGATTACTCCAGACACCTTAGTAGGAGAAAGGAGAGGGCATGGGGACCAGATGCTCTAGTGGAGAAAGGTCCAGAGCCAAGCTCTGCCTCCACTTTTATTGTGAACGTTATCAATTCATCGAAGGAATGAGAAAAACAAAAAGGAGTGCGAAGTTTTAATAATCAGGACAGTAACATAGAGAGTATACTGTGATTAGAACAAGCTATGCTTGTGACTCAAGTGCAGGCAGGGAGTACGTGACCACCAAAGATAAATGTTTCTCCTAAGCATCTACTCCCCAGATGAGTGCACTGAGCTGCAACAAGGATCCAGCTGTTTTCAACCCAGAAACTGCAAAGGAGGCCCAGTTTTCCAGACATGTCTTCTTTGCTTTTCAATTAGTCTCACCCAGGGAGGCATATATTTATTAAATCTTATCTAGCCAGGCATTATGAATTCCCACAGGATTGGAGAGAAAGAGAGCCAGAGTGAAGGAAAGAGAAAGTATGCTCAGACAGTGAGGCCACAGCATAAGGATATGGCCTGAACTTTAACCTTTAACTGAGAGAAGACAATGAGATGAAAGATCTGTGGCTATCTTACCCTATCTATACTATGGTTCTCATGTCAGAGTTTTCTCTGTTTTGATAAGGAATCAGAGGCAATAAAGTGGTTTTGGAGCCTTTAGGGTTAAGACAAGGACCTAGTAGTTTTGGGGCCTAACTCTATCTCAGTCTTATATCATCTAAGGGGTCTTGGGAAATCCTTTTCCACTCCAGGTACTCTTTCCTGCTACAGATAACATTCCTTTAGGTTCAACCTTATGAAATTGTTAATACTTGGCTATTTTGACTGGCACAAATAGCAATATCACATGGTTCAACTTAGTACTTTTATCTATTATAATCATGTGTTTGCTTACTTAACACGTTTCCATAGCATGTATGCATCTGCATGCACACACACACATGCACACACACACACACATACACACCCCGCTGATAGATTGGCAGCTCCTTTACGGCTGAAACAGTTCTGAATATCTGAGAAAGAAAAGGCCCAGATTTGCAGTGTTTGCTGATTTTCCATGGTGGGAATTACTCTCACCATTGCCAGTTTTGTCTACCAATGTGATGTCACTGAATGTGGAGTTGAAAAGAGATGTGCACAACTGGCTCTTGAAAGCTGGTACAAGCTGGCTCTAGCAAACGCTGGCTCTAGCAAACCACTGCTTATCTCTACTTCCCCTACAGCACTAAATGCAGAATCTCAGACTAGCATGAGGGCGGTAATTCTTTGTCGGTTTGAAGGTACAACCTCCTTCTGAAGAGTCCAAGCTGCACAGAGAATGGCAGTAATAATGGCAACCATTTTGCCACCTACCTTTACAGTTTTCCAAATATTTTTATATCCATTTCACAGAAGTGATACAGGGCAGGAATTCATATTCTTACCTGATGGATGAAGAAGCTAAGGCTGAGAATTGAGGGGAGTGCCCAAGGTCACACAGTCATCAGCAGGCCAAAAACCAGAAAGGCAGGTCTCTGATATAACTCCCAGGAGGGCAGGCAGACACCCTGGACTGGACTACTGCTGGACTCTACTCGCTGAAGCTCAGGTCCACTTTGAGCTATAGAGAAAATACTCCCTGATTCTTGAGCCAGGGGATGGAAGACTACAGACCATTTCTATCAGCCGGCCACAATTACTCTGAATTATTGTTGCTGCCATGAACATAACCAGATAAGGAGGAAGCCACATGAAGCCATCTGTACTCTGTATGGTCCTCTGCCAAAGCCAGGAACATGCTCAGCCTTGGTATTAAGAAAGAAAGAGAGAGAGAGAGAAAGAGAAAGAGAGAGAGAAAGGCCAACAGAGAGAAAGAGATCAAAAGATTGAGAGATTGAGAGAGAGAAACTGAGATTGATGAGCTGGGAGGATTAAAAGAGTGAATTCCTTTAAGTATGGCAATTTTTAAAAATCCTAAAACACATACACACATCAAAAATAAAACTCTAAAGTCACTGTGTCTAATAGCTGGGTTGTCACAGTGTAGAGTCTTGCTGTTGGCAAATAAAAATGGCTTTTGACAGGGACTTGGCAGACAACCAGTGCTAAAGCATTTGAGTAATACTACCACCTTGCATTTCTATAGCCTTTTACGATTTTTAAAAAGTACTCTCACATCTAGTATTTACTGAATTTTCTAGTAGGAAAAATGAAGATGGTCTCCATTGGAGCACAGGATTGGTGGGAGGGAGGCTGAGTAGGTATTACTGGTCCCAATTAGCAGGTGAGAAAATATGCTCAGGGCTGGGGACAGACCAATCCAGGTTATAAAAACTTGCCTGTTACACATTGGCTGCTCCCAGCACAGGCCTGCCCCAAGCCATTTTTTCAACTTCCAGGTGAGTAGAGTTCCTTTTCAGCCTAGCCTACCACTAAGCCTTGCCCCAGAAATGACATTATAAATACCCTAAAAATGCTTGGCTTTAAGGCTGGGCTACCCTGAAAGCATCCCTCAAGGTGGGGACCCTGAGGAAAGAATTTGATGAGTCCTCTTTTTGCAACTTGTAGGCAGATAAATCTCACTTACCAACACAAAAAGCTGCTGGAAACTCATAAAAGCCCAGCCAGACACCAAGGATGAGCCACTGTTATTTCCTTTCCACTCATTTGTTTGATCCCACTGTTCCTCACTTTCCTCGTCACTTTGCACCTGGGCTTCTCATAGCACTTTAGGCTCCTTACTTAGATGATGGTTTTACTCCTGATTATGCATCTCAGACCTTAACCCGCTTGTCCAGGTACAGACTGATACAGGTATCCTGTTTCCAGATGTTTCCAATTTCTGATAAAAGAAACACTTGCCACCCATTCTCTTTGAAGTCTCCATTCCCACTTCTTCTTGGGGTGAAACATTGGACCGCAAGCCTGGATGCTGACAGCTTTGGCTCTCCTGGAATTCTTGTGTGCAGCCACTAACAGGCAATCACATAGCTCAGTGAGAAAATCATGATGGGGCTTCCCCAGTTGCTGAGGTCCTCTACACAGGGATACCAGGTTGACTGGATTTTCTCCCACTACAGGGTCCACACCTACTAAGAATCCAAAGTGAGGCTGCCTATGTGCCAGGGATACAAGGCACAATGACAGCTAAGATTGTCCATCATCTGCATGGGCCAGACACTGGACAGAGAGGCTTTATACATATCATTGCTAATTCCCACAAGGTACAAATTATTTTTTCCCATTTTACAGATGAAGATACTGAAGCTTAGAGAACATCTCACTTATCCAAGGTCACATAGCTGGTAGGTCTGGAGCTAAGAATAGGACCCAGATCTGTTTGACTTCAAAACTCATAATACCACTCAGCCTCTAACAGATTTCCAAGAGTAATGACAAAGGGCCTGTTAATTTGTCCAAAGTGTTCATACTTGGCAAGTTAAAATGAATGGAATTACCTGATCTATGGTGATAACTTTTTAATCTCTGTTAAAGATTTTATTCCTAAAATATTGTCAGTGTTAAGAGAATATTAGAGGACATCAAGGAAGGCAATGACTCCACAGCCCTCTGCCCAGGTTAGGCCACCCTTGAGTGATTGTGTCTTGTTCTGGGACCCACACTTGAAGAGGGCCACAAACACTGGAGTGTGACCAGGAGGGAGTGAGAAGGCTGGGGAGGGGGCTGAGACCCAGAACACAGAGGAAAGTTGGAAGGACCTGGAACTGTTTAGCCTGGAATGAGTGGACTTCGGGTGACATAAGACAGGTCATGTCATTCTCCGCTCCCATCTAATTCAGGATAAGAGCCAAAGTCTTTATGATAGTCTACAAGGCCCTTTCCCATCTCCCCAACCCCAACATTACCTCTGTGACCTCATCTCCCATGATATTCTCCTGACTAATTCCATTTTATCCACACTGGACTCCTGGCTGCTCCTGGTATACATTATCTGCTCTTGCCTCAGGACTTTATTATCTCCTCTCTCAAATGTGACCCGTTCAGTGAGTCCTCTCTTGACCACTTTATTTTAAATTGCAACCTCCTGTCTCTCCCCCTCTATTTCTCTCCATTGTACCTATCACCATCTGACATACTATATGTTTTGTTTATTTATTTGGTTTTTTGTCTGCCCACCCTCCTGCAAAATGGCTATGCCTCACTTTCTTGCTCACTGATGCACACTCAGCACCTAGAACAGAACCTGGAATATAGTAGATACTCAGTGTTTGCTGAACCAAAGAACACCATCTTTGCCTTCAGATCTGGAAGGGTTGTTATAGGACAGAGAGTAGATAGCAGAAATGATCCATGTGGTTTCAAGGAACTAAGATAGGTCAATAGCAGCTTAAAGAACATCTTAGTGGATGATTACATAAAAAAGAATGAAACTGGACCACTTTTTAACACCATACATAAAAATAAACTCAAAATGGATTAAATACCTAAATGTGAGACCTGAAACCACAAAAATCCTAGAAGAGAGCATAGGCAGTAATTTCTAACACTGGCCATAGCAACCTTTCTCTAGATATATCTCTTAAGGCAAGGGAAACAAAAGCAAAACTAAACTATCGGGACTGTGTCAAAATAATAAAGAAAAAAACTTTTGCACAGAGAAAGAAACAATCAACAAAACAAAAGGCAATCAGTATACTGAATGGGAGAGGATATTTACAAATGATATATCCAATAAGGGGTTAATACCCCCAAAATATAAAGAACTTTCACAACTCAACACCAGAAAACAAGCAATCCAATTAAAAAATGGGCAGAAGAATGAATAGACTTTTTTTTTTCCAAAGAAGACATACAGATGGCTAACAGACACATGAAAAGATGTTCAACATCACTCATCATCAGGGAATTGCAAACAAAACCACAATGAGATATCACCTCACACCTGTCATAATGGCTTAAATCAACAACACAAGAAATAACAAGTGTTGGAGAGGATATAGAGAAAAAGGAGCTCTTGTGCACTGTTGGTGGGAATATAAATTGGTACAGCCACTGTGGAAACAGTATAGAGGTTCCTCAAAAATTAAAAAAAGAGAAATCATATGATCCAGTAATTGTAGTACTAGATA
Organism: Neomonachus schauinslandi; assembly: GCF_002201575.2. NCBI lineage: Eukaryota > Metazoa > Chordata > Mammalia > Carnivora > Phocidae > Neomonachus > Neomonachus schauinslandi. The sequence continues at coordinate 76,460,679 of NC_058419.1, read as the reverse complement.
TTTAGCAAAAGAAAATGAAAACTCTAATTTGAAAAGTTTTATGCACCTCCATGTTTATTGCAGTATTATTTACAATAGCCAAGATAAGGAAGTAACTTATATGTCACTGATAGATAAATGGATAAAGATGCATTATATATATACAATGGGATATTATGCAACCACAAAAAAGGATGAGTTCTTGCCATTTGTGACAACGTGGATGGACCTAGAGGGTACTATGTTAAGTGAAATAAGTCAGACTAAGACAAATACCATATAATTTTACTTATATGTGGAATCTAAAAAAAAACAAAAACAAATTAGTTAAAAAACAAAAAACAGAATCAGACCAGTAAATACAGAGAACAAACTGATGGCTGCAAGAGGGAAAATGGGTAGGAGAATGGGTAAAATGGGTGAAGAGGAGTGGGAGATAAGGCTTCCAGTTTGGAATAAATGAGGCATGGGAATAAAAGTTATAGCATAGGGAATATAGTCAATGATATTGTGATAGTGTTGTATGGCAACAAATGGTAGTTACACTTGCGGCGAGCATAGCATAACATATAAAGATGTTGAATTGCTATGTTTATACCTGAAACTAACATTGTGGGTCAACTATAATCAAATAAAGAAAAATTAATTCAAAAAAGAAGGCACATCTTGGGCATTAAAACCACCCGTGGAGGTGAGCAGGAAAAGGACAGATGGTGTAGGAAGAATTTAAGCATCAAAAGCGGAAGGTTAAGAAAAGGACTACAGCTTGAGATTCTGTTCTCCAGCCTCCTCATTTACAGATGAATAAACTGAGGCTCTGAGAAATCACCCAAATTTCCATCAGTTGCAGGCAGAGCAGGGACTAATATCATGGTGTCCTGCATTTTAGGACAGTGATTTTTTTTTTCAATAAGGCTGTATTTTTGTGGCAGGGTGATTTCTAGAAATATTCACGTTTGTTGTCTTTCTAGGTCCTTGCCCATTCCCCTGCTTCTTGGAGGTAACCAAGCCCTTGACAGACCTCTTGCAAGAGGGATTTCACAGTGCAGAAAGCAGAAGCAGCCTGAAGTGACCAAATCTATCATTCTCTTATAAAAGCCTGAAAATCCCATTTATTACATACTGTCATAAAGGAAAAGGAAGAGGCACTGGAAAGCCCAAAGAGAAAAAAAATAAGAGAGATCTTTATCTCTCCCAGCCCCACCTAGAAAGGAAGAGTTCCTGAGTCTGGGGCAGTAGGAACTCAAGCACTGCTTGAGGGCAGATCCTTAAGGATGGGGAGGAGACGGCTCTAAGATACCTAGAGGGAGGTAGAATTTAAGTCCCTAGGCTCTCAGCTTTCCCTCTCCCACTGCTGGCATGGAAAATGAGGGTGTTAGTGGTGACTGGAATAGGTTAGAGATTAGTTGCCCTTGCCCTAATTTCTGTGTACCATAGTGTCCCCTGAATTCCAGTGCCCCCCTTGAAGGGGGCCCCCAGTCATGACTGACATGGAATTTTTGCTTCTGTGTTAGGATGGGGGGCTTGAAGTCAGAATTTAGTTACAAAACAAAACAAAAAAGGACTATTTATTACATACCCACATCTGAATTTGTGGACAGAGATAGATGCCCATTCCATTTTTGTTTTCTTGAAGAACATAACATTAATTTTAATCATAGCATTTGTGGCCAGGCAGAGCATCCACTTCCTGTTAGCAATGGGTGCTGCACAGGAGCTCTGGGAAAACCTCATCAGATGCTCTATGTCCTGGGAGAACAATGTGGAAAATATGCTCAGGCATCCAGAGAAAGTGGAAAAGCAGGAAAGAAACTGAAGGAGCAGAGGAAAGCAGCCTTCAAGAGCCCATCAGACAGCAGTTATTCTCCCAGAGAATGAGACTGTTTCCCACTGTGGCTATTAAGTGATTTACAATTAAGTACCTCTTCATGAGGCGGTGCTCCAGTTGATGGTCTGAGTGGTGGGAGGCGTGTTCTCCAGGCATATAAGTGCTCATGTTTATTGACTCACTCTGCTATTCATCATGTTTCCCAGGCCACTTATTAGCAGGATTAAGTGGGCCTACCTGGCTGGGAACAATTCCCAGAGATCCAAGGCTGGGGGTGGAAGTGGGGGAAGGAAGTCCTCCCCTGGGCTGACAAGGGCCTCTGATCTGGGCTTGGGGCTGGGAGAGTGGGCTGGGCCCAGTGGAATAAGGAGGCGGCCACAGTTCCTTTTTAGTTTTAGGATGCTCTCATTTTGGGCCTGCTGCTGGGGTCATTGCTGGGATTTACTGTTAGCATCCCTAATGTGCAACTAACCAGAAGCTTCACTACTAGTATGATAGAAAAATGCAGGAGATTTGGAGTCCACTTATCTGTCTGTGTGAACTTTGGCAAGGGTCTTAACCTTTCTGGGGCTCGGTTTTCTCATCTTAAAATGTACATAACAACGTTAACCTCGTAGAGTTAAGGTAAGGATTACACAAGATAATGTGGTTAAAGTGTCTAGTGCCTGCACGTATCAATGATATTTTTCATTCAGGGCTTGAGGAATTATTAGCAGTACTCTTTCTCTTCCACCACATCTTCCACCCCTACCTGCCCACTCTCTTTCTCACTTTGACTTACAGTCAATGTTCTGTATTACCATGAGCAAGTCGTTTCACTTTTCCATGGCTCCTTTCCCACCTCTGTAAAGTGGGGATAAGATCATCTGCTCTACTGACCTGCTTCAGGGGCCTTTTAAAAGATAATGGAGATGGAAGGAGGTTGCAGACTAGAAAGTGCTACCCTCAGGTCACTTGCTTTTATTGGCCAGGTAGGGATCCCAGAAGCCATGCAGCCCAGCTAAAGTGTAGGAATTATCCAGAGAAAGAACATGGTTGGTAAGGCCCAGAGCCCAGTGAGGGTGGGGGCAGTGGGGAGCTAGCAGCTTACCCACAGCATCCTCCAAAAGATCTGTACAAAGGTATCTTATCTGTCGTGTTTACTTCTGCTCTAAACAGACACTGGGAACAAAGGCAGCCTGTTCACCAGGCACAACCCCAGTCCTTAAGCAGACCAGAGAACAGGACTGGAGCTAACCAAAGTGGTTTCCTTGGTGATCTAAGGAAAGTCTTAGGAGGTTCCCTCTACTAACATCCCCTTCCAGTATTGCAAAGGACTCCCCAGAGGGTCACAGTGAAGGCAGCCATCAGTCACAGCAGAATAGGAAGAGCTCTTACCACTCATCTTATCCAGCAGGTACAATGCACCAGTCATGTGGGATCCACACCACAGAAAAGAACTCCACCCCAGGCCGAGTCAGAAAGGGGTGGGGAGTGCTGGATTTAGGCAGCTGAAAAAGTTCCAAGGGTTACTCTGTGGTAGCCCAGTCTTCTGACTTGCATATGGAAACTAGTCTAGTCAAATCTATGCCCATGCCACCCATATATTATTGATGCAGAAACTGAAACTCAGAAGGAGGGATTTTCCCAAGCCCAACTGATTAATGAGGGATGAAAATTAGGGTAGAAATCTAGGCCTCCCATACTACACAACCCCTTGAATTCCCAATGGATGTAATAAGACCTTCCTAGAAGGTCTTGCTCCAAAAGCTCTCTGAGTAACCATGACCCTCTTCCTTCCATGAGCAGTCCCTGGCAGACAATTCAACATCTATGAATTATTAACTCCCCTCCCAGGAGCTTCTCTCTTTTCTCTCTCATTAAATTGCTTTTATTTTGGCTTTGCTTGATTCATGCGGTGTTGGGGGCCACCAAACTTCTTTGCTAATCTGGGAAGGAACTCCAGGGAGTTTACCTATGTGTCTGTGGCAGTACTGTCTACAGTCTATAGCAGTTTCAAGCAGCTACTATTTCAGGCCTTCTGGCTTGGGCATGGCAATTGGGAAGAACTCAAGGGAGCCCACTAGCAGGTGTTAGAAGCCCTTGCTTATCAGGAGCCAAGGTAAAACACATGTTTCCCACTCAACCCCACAGCTGAATAGGTGGAGCAGTAAGCTGCCCAGAAAGCATCTCTGCCCATAAACCTGGGTGAAGAATGCCATTCCTGCAGCTTGGCTGGAGAGTCCCACTATCAGTACTATCCTTTAGATGGAGCCATCAGTAGGAGGTCCACACCTCTGCCTCCTGGCTGGTGGGGATGTCAGCACACTTGAATGAACTGAGGCTAATTTTAGAAGTGCTAACCAGCCCCTGGCAGTTCTCAAAATGTGAAAAGTGTGATGGAGAGTTTACCAACACTGCATCAGACAGATGCAGGGCATGACTTGGATGAAGAACTGAAGTTTCCTCTACTTTACTTTCAGCTCTGGCTTCTGTTTCCCCAGCGGGTGATCCCCAGCCCCTGCCAACCTCCTTGCTTTCTCCATTTTCCTTCAAGGGCAAACCCAACAACCATGAGTCACAGGCATGCTGCTGTGGAACAAACCACAAGAGTGCACTTTTGTGACGGGGGGAGGGGTCCTTCTTGAACCCAGTTTATTAGCATTCAGCAAAAGAAATATATGTTGTAACAAATAGGCAATGCATCAAGATATCCGGTGAGAGCTAGGATTGGACAATTATGTGATGTCTCAGGGATAAGGAAGGGGAAGCTAGGGCACATCCAGGGACCATGCTCCCCATTTTACACTGGGAGAGAGAAAACTCTTACACCTGGGGTGGGTATGTACTGCAGTTACCGATTTCTTCCCTCTGTCCTCCAGCCATTTTATTTAATATGAGCTAAATATACATTCCTCGTTTCTTCTCCACCCCGCCCCCATATACAGCAGGGAAAACAAGCACCAATAGTAACAAGAATAATAATTAAAGCCCCGCCTCTCAGTAGGCCCAACCCTCACACATATACATGCCATGTGGATTTTCTTCTTAGGAGTGACTGCAGGATAGAAAAGTGGGAATCAGACCAGCAAGACATTACCCTGATAGTCACTGTTCCCCCATAATACCATTCGTATGTGAACGGGAGCAGGACAAGGCAGGGGAAATGGCGGTAGGGGGAGAGATACCCCCAAAGCAGCAAGAGGGGTCAAGGAGTTCTCCAACATCTCTTCTGGGCAAATGTCAACTGAGTTCTTGGAAAGTCCCATGCAAGGGTTTCCCCAATGAGATGGCCAATTCATGGTGTTTGAAGCATCACTATCTGTCTCTTCAGCTTCTTAGGGAAAAGGGGCATGATAGAAACTCCATGTCCTCCCCACTGGGTGGAGAATGTCCCCAAAATGCTCCTTTGGAGAAACTCAGAATGACAAATAGCACAACATGGGGACTCATTTCAAAATGAAAGCACAAAACATAAAAAGGAGGGGGGGAGGGAGAGAGGAGAGATGGGTACTTCCAGAAGGTATACACATGGGGAAGGGGCAGGGTCCAAAAGAAAAAATAAAGCCATAAACAACATGCTATCTACCAGGTTCTCCATGCCTGAGTCACCTGGCATTTGTCATAGTACCTGGGCATCTTTTGCTGTCCCTATCATGGAGGGAGGGGATGGACAGTAAGATACATTGGGGTGAGGAGAGGGGAAAGAGTGAGGACCCTAGGTGGTTGAGATGCCAGCCCTCTGCACAAGCAGCAGCAATTTTTGTGTCATCTTTGTTTTGTTTAAAACTATAAACAGCACCACTTAAAAATAAAGTATATCAGAAAAGAACAATTGATAAACATTGTTTTCCATGAATATAAAATGCAAACAATACAAAAATAGATAATTGACTTTTGATATATATATATATATTAAAAACAACTTGGATGTAACATACACATGGGTAAACTTGAAGTCTCCCTGCTAAATCCCCCATGCCTCCCTCTAGCAACTGGGCCCAGGGGCCGAGGGTGGGTGGGGCGGTGGCACTGGCAAGGGTGGGAAAGTTGCTGGCAACAGGATGAGAGGAATACACCCTGGGTGTAGGAAGCTAATTCCCTGCTTGGTACAGCATTGAGGTGGAAGAGAGAATAGTGTTGACCAAAGCCTTTGGCCCAGGAGGCTTATGAACAGGTGCCCAAGCTGAGTGCCCCAAGGCAGGGCTTCCTTGAAGGTGCTAAAGCACTGAGAAACTGGTAGCCCTGAAAGAAGCCCGCTAGTTGGCCTTCTCTATCCACAGTCACTGGTTCCCCACAGACCGGTCTCATCTGAGAATTCTCAGGATCAGAGCTGTCTGGCACTGAATAAGCCTGCTGGGTAGCAAGATGACAGCAGACACCCCCTCTCAAGTCATATCTTCCCTTGAAATCACATCCACAAGCATTATTCCAACACCTTGCAATGCAGACATGGTGTTCATCTGGTCACAGCCTAAGATATGAGGGCTTGACATCAATACCTTTAGTAGTCCGGGGCATATCTGGTGCCAGCCAAGCAAGCACTGGCTATCTTTGGGGAGAGGCCTGGAGATTAGTTGGCTCTCCAGTGTCAGCCTGTGCTGCCATCAACACATGTCCCCAGCTAGATCTTCCTTCCTCTTCCAGGCTGCTGGTGGGATTCGGCCATCAACTGCTTGGATATAGAGTGAGACTCAAAGGAGCCTGGCTTCTGTAGCCATTCACCCTGACTGTCCCACTTCTGGTGGTGAGGATCCTGTCCTTGGGCTGGCAAGGACATTGAAAGAACTTGCAGGCAGCAATGTTGTCCAAACCATGAGATGTTGCTCAGTTCTAGGCCTTACTCTGTATTTGACCTTCCAAAGCCCAGCAAAGTGTATTAGGATGATTGATGACTTCCCCTCAGGGGCAGCACCTCTCTTATTGCCTTCTTTTCACTGAGAGCAGCCCTCTGCCCTTGGCCAAAGGCTGACCATCTACTTTTTCTCTTCTCAGATAGGCTGGAGGCCCAGCAGGCTCTGGAGGCTGGTGATGGCTCTACTACCTGCTGTGGCTGGCACAGTCCATATACAGATAGGAGCTTGAACTGCCCTGAAGCACAAGCAGAGAGAGAGGAGGCAAGTAGTGGGGTTTCCCCTGTTGTAAAGGCATTTGGTGTTTACTTCCTGCCAAACAGCCAGGCCTATTTCAGTCCCACCCTCCCAGGGCAGCTTTGGTAAGAGGCCAGATGGTCGGAATTTGGGCACTTCTCTCCTGGAATGCTGTGCTTGGGGTGAGGAGGGCCTTGCTCATGCTCTTTCTTTCTCCAACTCCATGACTTATGTATTTCTTCACAATGCAGACAGAATTAGCCTGGAGAGTTGGTCTGGGTCCCTTGAACAGTGGTGTTAGTGTCACACAAACTCATGTGGTACTTCCAGGGGTGAAGCTTTTATCAGACAGGTTTGCTCTTTGTGGGAAGGATCACTGCCAACCCCAATCTGAGAAATGGTGATAAAAACCAGCACAGATACATTCTCTGGCTAAGAGGAAGTTTGCCATAAAGTTTGCCCCCTTGATTCAGAGAGCCAACAGCCTCTGTTCCCAAGAGCCCTGTTGACCTCTTCTCTTAACAGGCATGGAGATAAGTGGGGTAAAGGACAGGGGCAGGAAGGCAAAGTTTATAATTTGGGTCAACACACCCAGGCAAAAAATGTTCCATATTCTATTTCCAATAAAGAAATTAAAAGGAACCCTCTCTTATTGGTGATTTATGAGAGGTTGAGCCAGGTTAGATTAGCCTGTTGCAATGTCTTCCTGACAGCAACTGTTCTTCACCAGTATTTCCAAGCTAGTTTAACATGAAAACTGTGGTTGGAGAAGTGAGTGTACCATTCACTCCATAAAGGGCTGCAACTGCCATGCAATCAGAATCCTGCAGCTTGGCAGAGTGAGGGCAGGTCACAGACTGTCCTCTCAAGAAGGCTGGTCCTTTGAGGATGCTAAGGACTTGGCTAATGAGAAGATGAAAGCTCTTTAGAGAACCAGAACAGCAGCCTAGATGCCTTTGGTATCCTGTCTCTTGGGAGTGCTAGCCTGGTGTCTCTGGAGCCTCTTTACAGCATCCAAATGGAGGGGTGGGCAAGGATTAGGAACTTTTTGCTTTGGGGGAAGAAACAATTTTCTCTTCTAAGAAGCTGGGTTACTTTGAGCTATGCAATGTCTAAAATTCTCTCCTGCCAGCAGGGACAAATGGAACTCTCTCCTATCCTTCCCCTGCAACCCGCAAAAACCCTGATCCCCTATAGCCAAGCCTAATTTAGGCTGCTTCTCTTCCTGTATCTCAATTAAAAGAATATGTTCCTTGTGATGAGATTGTGAAAGTTTCCTTTGGAGTAAAAGAAAAATTCAAAAGTGTCTGTAACTCAGACGTCACAAGCTTAAGAGAGGAAGAAGAAAAAACTCTATCATTCCACAACTCAAGCCTTATGGCAGTATCTACAATAGAACCCTATTTTGTCTTCTGTTTGCAACTGAATGAATTTGATCATGCCATTAAGGGGACAGCATTTTTGTCTTTAACCCAAGCTATGGCAGACCAGGTTAAAGGGCCCCCATCTGGTTACAATGCCAAAGTCCACAGCAATAGGCAGTGAGACACAAGCTACTTGATCCTAAGGACAGTTAGCTGGGGTGAATGGATTATAATCATCTGATGTAATGGTGACAGCTATGCCAAGACTGAAGGGAGTGGGGATGGGGAGGATCTGTACCATTATTTCACATTGTTAACAGCAAACAAGCCCCCTGTCCTCAAGTGGGAAGCAGTGCAGACCTGGCTGTTCATCAGTGGTTCATTATTCACTGTGTGTAGGGGTGTGGCAGGGGTACTAAGGGTTCAGCCTGTGTCAAGGAGGCATGCTATATATATAATCACTAACTGGGGAACTGGAATAGGCACAAAAGTACAGCATCCCAAACCCTGCGTGGGTAACAAGAAAACCCAAAAGTAAAAGCTGGAGCAACAGAGCAGCAGCAGCCTCCTGGGGCAGATGTACTCAAGCCGAATGTGACCACAGATTAGCAGAAGAGGGAAGTGGGAAAACAAAGGCAAAAACTCATAGGATCTTTCCTTGGCCAAAAGGATTTTCAAGTTAAATAGCAACCCCCATCCCCCCACCCCTCTGCCCAACCCCTGATCCCCATTCACATGCTCAGGCCCCATGCCCCTACTCCAGCATAGATGACTACTCAGCTAGTTTTCCATTCACAGCAGTGGAGGAGTAGCTGGTGGAGAGGGGGAGAGAGGCACCTTGCTCAGCCATCTCCTTTGACAGGTCAAGGCTGGAAGCCCTGTAGTGAATGGGTTGAGGCTGCTGGGGACCAGGCTGGACCCTGGGCAGCTGAGGGATGCCATGAGTGATGCCCACAGGCTTGGCCTGGGACAGAGGACTGGGGCTGAAGCCTCCAGAACTGGAGGAGCAACTGGGCTCATCAACAGGCAGCAGCATATCTTGAGGCCTGGCCCTCACACTCTGAGAAGCCTGTGGCTGCAGGTTATAACAAGGGACCATGGGCAGGGGTAGGTGTGAAGGTCGAGATAACTGAGGCCTGGATATCCCAGGTACCCTTGGCTCTGGACCTGATACTGACAGCAACATTGACATGGCCACAGGAGGTATGCAACAGGCTGTCTGCCCATATGGAGACTGGCCAGAAGACCAATCCAACTGGCTGGGACTTATCCAGGCAGGGCCTGGCCCCACTGGAAGAGGACAGGGAGCCCAGGCAGGCCAGTCATAGGCCCCTGGTGGTTCAGTATAAAGGGACAAAGGACTGTCTCGGCCCCATTCTTCCTCCTCCTCTTCTTCATTTGAATCTTCCTGCTGAGCCTGAAGCTCATCAGACACTGTGTATTCCTGGGCAAGGTGGGAATTGGAGAGCTCCAGTTCCAAGGTTTCCGCAGTGTCCAGGGAGCGACTCCTCCTGTTGAGGGCCATAGCAGCAGGTGGAGGCCGAGGGTGCATGCCAGGCAGTCCCAAGTAGCGAGGGAGACTGCTCACACCCCAGGGCAGACCTTGGTAGAATCGGCTGTGGTAGTTGTTGAATGTGTGTTTCTGGTAGTAGCCCAGCTCAAAAGCTTCCAAGGAGGCTGCAAGGTCTTCATCATTGTGGAACTCAGGATTCTCTTCACACTTGCCTTCCCCATCCCGTTCCACATCAGCGATATCAAAAGTCACCATAGGCGGCAGTTCAGGGAGGTTTTGAGTGAAGGATGAGTCAGAGTCAGAGCTGCAGGACATGCTGGAGAAGAGGTTCCCACTGCTGGTGAACTCCACAAGGGCCTGTGAGAAACTCACAGTGGCATTCCCTTCCTTCTCAACCTCCTCTTCCTCTGGCTCCTCAGGTGGTGAATAAGTAGGGTAGGCCCTCCTGGGAGATCCTCCAAAGTTTGCTTCTTGCATGTCTGGCTCAAACATAGCATCACTTTGGAAGAGCTGCATCAGACAGGTACTTTGATCCTTCTTGGAGCAGATTCCCTCAAAACGCTTCTCCAGAGGACGGAAGTCCCTCCAGTCTGGCTCACTGCTTGCAGTGGCAGGGAAAGCTGAGGTGGTTCCCCGGTGGGAAGTCTGAGAGGCCCCTGATACCCCTGCTACCAGGCCCATCACTGATGGGCCTAAGGGCCTCATCTGATATTCCATGATGGGCTTCTCTTGCCAGGTCTGAACCTCTCGGACTTGAGCCTCTTGAGCATGGTCCTCTTGGGCCTGGGCTTCCCTGGCATAGGCCTCTCGGGCTTGAGCCTCTCTGACATGAACTTCTCGGGCATGGGTCTCCCTGGCATGAGTTTCTTGGGTATAGGCCTCCCTGGTGTGAGTTTCTCGGGCACGTGCCTCCTGCGCCTCTCGGGCCTCAAGCTGCTCTCGCCGAAGTTCCCAATACAACAACTGTTTCTGGATGGTCACTAGCCGTTCTTCCTCTGTCTCCATTGCCCCAGGTGGCCGAGAGGAAGAAAAGGGGTCAAAGTTCAAGAAGGGATCAAATATCTCAGAGTTGTGACCATGGAGGTCATAAAGACAGTCATCTACAGGTGGGGAGGTCTCAAGACTATCATCTGGCTCATAGAACTCATACAGGGCATCTCCACTGTAGCTGTCTCGGGGCAGGCACTCCCTGCGGACAAGCCCCAAGGCTTCACCTGAATCATCCTCAAATCCAGGTGTTGTAGAATCATAATAACCCTCATCACTATTGGGGGCAGACTCTTGCTGGTCACTCTGAGGAGTCAAAAGGTCCCCAGGGGCTAAGCCAGGATAAGATCGAACTGAGTCAAGAAGCATGTAGCCATGGTGGCCTGGAGATGTGATGGGATGGTAGCCCAAATTCAGATTGGACCTTGGGTACATCTGGGCACTTGCCCACAGATATTCTAAGTCATATTCTTCTTCCTCCTTGACATCCTCTTCTTCCTCCTCTAATTCCACCTCCTCCTCCTCCTCTTCCTCATCATCATCATCTGGCAAAGCCATCTCCTCCCCACCTCCTTGGTAGGTCACCAGGCAGGAACTTCGCTTGGTCCCATCTCGATTGGCCCTCTGGCCTCCAGAGGCCATGCTGTCTGTCATACTGTCCATGTCCTGCTCTGCTATAATGTCACCACAACCTGTCAGTGAGTCAAAACTTTTCAGGGATGTGACATCCCCAAACAAGAGGCTTAGCTGGTCCCCAACAGGGCCATTTGGTGGATTTACCTCTTCTGCCACCACCTTCTCCCCTGTTTCTGGACTGTGGGGGTCCTCTGGGCCACTGGCTTCAGAGGCAGGCTTGGGCTGCAGAAGTGCTGAGGCATAGGCCTCCTTGGGTTTTTCTGGATCTTTACAGGCTGTCTTCTCAGTGACTACTGGAGAAGGCTCTGGTACTAAAGAAACTTTTGGCCTAGGAGCATCTTGGGGTTTGGCATTTTCTCTTCTGGGGGCTTGGAGGATATCCTCAGTATGGGGCAGAATGGCTGAGCTCACATATTCATGAGGCCTGGCTCTGGTCCCTTCAGGCCCCTTGGGCCCTAGCTCACTTTGTTCAACCCCAGAGACCTTGCTTTTCCGGTGACGGCGGATACTGCTGAAAAAACCTTTCAGGCCTTTCTTTGGCTTGGGCACAGAGGGAGCCTTCTCAGCCCCAGCTTTCTCTGTGGCTCCAGACGCAGATGTCTTGCATCTGGAGCCGGTCTCCAAAACCCCATGGGCACTCTGGGAACTGGGAAGTTGGCAGGGCGATTCAGGCAAGAGTAAGGCAAAGCTGGTTCCTTCACTGACAATGTCTTCAGGGCCACAGGCTGCTTCAGTCAGGCCATCGTGGGTCTTGCTCTTGCTAAGACCCTTCTTGGAGATGCTTTTCCCAGAACTTTTGCTTCGGCCCCCTCCAAAGAAACTAGGCAGGGTACAGATGCCCTTCTTGCCACCAAAAAGTTTCATGGCAGTTTTCCTCAGCCTACCTGGGCCAGATGAGGGTGGCTCTGACACTGGCCCTTCTGTTATCTCAGCTGCCTTGTTCTTAGCTCCTTTCTCTGCCCCTTGGTCCTGGGTGTCCATAGAGGCTACTGCTCCCTTGGCCTGAGAAGCTTCATCCTTTCCACTCTCCATGGTGATGGGGACAACTCAGGTATGTTCAGCTGAAAAAGCAGCCTTCTGGCTTCCAAGCACTGTTATAACATCATCAGTCAGGAAGCATCCCAGTTGGGTCTAGAGGAGATGAGAGAAACAAAGATAGAGCATACTGGTAAGCAAGAAGCCAGGCTGGGTTTGTTTTCACAGGTGTCTGTTATTTCAGGCTTGAGTGGAACCAGAAAGAAAGTAAAAGAAAATGTAGGGAAAACCTTAATGCATTCCATATGGTTGGCTTGCTGGGCCAGTCTCCTCTGGGCCCCAAGGCAACAAAACCCTACATTGAACAACAGACAGCCATCACCCCAGCCCCTCATTGGGTTCACTCCCTTCAGTAGCACACCCTAGGTCAGAACACTGGGCAGGGGGAACTGCAGATGTGGGAAATGCCCAGTTGTGCTACTGACTACAGGAGGAATTATCAAAGTGGTTAAGGTAGGGGGAGGCAAGAAAGGCAGCAGGGAGGTCAGCTCCCATGACACAGAATTTCTGAAAATCATCTGGCAAAACAGCCCACTGAGTCCTCACTGGGCTCTGCAAGATCCAGGCCTCAATTTCAAATTAGTCTGGGTTCTCACTGACATTTTTCCTGGGGCTAGAAAGAAAAGTAGACCCAAAGTTTCATCTCTTCCCCACAGGCTCCCTAGATTGCCTATCTGCACATGCTCAGACTTTCAGAAGCCCAGAATAGGAGCCTCACAGATCCACATTGCAAAGCTGCAATCCAGGATCTGCTAAAAGCACATGGTGGCCTTGGGGCAAGGCACTCTCTAGACTTCAGTATCCTTGGTCCAAGAGGCCTAGCAATACTTCCCCCTCTAGTGGTTATGTGAGGGGTAGGTCTAGGTCAGACTCTTGACTGTTTTGCTGGGAAAATTTTTTAATGTGGCTCTTGGCAACTGGAACCCCCATGTTCCACTTTAGAACTGTGAGGCAAACTATTTCTTCTCATTATTTTGGCCCCCATCTAGCTCCCTATCTAGAAAGGGAGCTCCCTGAAGGCATAACTCCACATGATTCATGTTCCTGGCCTAGAAGTTAGGCTCTCAACAACTATTAAATTATAAACCTCGTACAAAGCACACCCTTCTGGTTTAGGCTTCCAATCCTCCAAACATCCAAATGCTACAGAGATGGAATAAAAATGACTATCTATAACCCACCCCAACACATGTCCTCCACCCCAAGTCTGATATATTCATTCTAGTGACTCCAGTTGGTTGACAGATGGATCAGTGACCAGCCTGCTAAAACCTGATGACCTATCCCTGGAAAGTTCCTCATCACTGTGGCCCCTCTCTGTAGGGTAGCCACCAGCAGACAGGGAGCTAGGGTAAAGAAAGGAGGAAAAACAACTGCTGGGAGCCAGAAAGAGACAGACAAACCCTGCTGGTGTCCCTGTAGTAGTTTGCCAGCACATCAACCCTATAATTGGTTACAATAGTAATAAGACACATATTCACTTGCAGTGGAAGATTATGGACCAGTACTAGGGGTGGAGAGAGACTGGCAGCTAACTAGCCCCTGACCTAATTGGAGGAACCTTCCTGGAGCCCCTGATCCTGCTCTGCAAACATTAATTTTGTGCCTTGTGCCTTGCTTGGCTTGACACTTGAATCATCAGTGTGACCAGGCTTCCATCAGGAGCACTCTGCATAACTGAATATTAAACTTGGAGCAAGATAATGGCTGGTTATCCAGAAAATAAAAGAGAAAAGATATCATCTGATCCCTTCTCTGCAGAGATATGTAAGGTCATTTGCTCAGGCTAGGTTTTTCTTTTTTTTCTGGATGACATAATTTTACATGATATTGTCCCAGCTCAGCTCCCCGTCCCCCACAAGAGTTATCCCTACAGTAAACAGTGCCACCACCACCCTGAAATACACAATCATGCACACACACATAACCACTCAGAGTCCTCTCCTCGGGATCAGATGGGAATAGGGGCCCTATCATCTATCTGAATTCCCCACTTTTCAAAACAGAGATGTTTTCATTTCAACCCTGAAAATATTGACAGTGTTGTCATTTATGGTGCTAGACATGGGAGAGATGGGATAGCAGTAGTGGAGTTGTTTATGAAATTGTATTCCCCTCTGTGGAATTTATGAAACAAACCTCTCCTGAACATTTGGTAAGTGATGGACATTAAACTCAGTTCTACAAGGTAGGCCAAGAAGGGGGAGCCCCAGCTAGTGCTTTTGGGGGAGTGCCTAGCCTAATAGGGAGAGGATCCTATATATAGGACACATCATAATACAAGTCTTAAAGAGGACCCCCCATCTTAAGATGCATGGTGGAGTATCATTCTTCATACCTTGTTATCATATCCCAGGATAAATCTGAAAAGCAGAAAGACACCCCCTAGGTTCAGAAAAGCTGCCTTGAGGAGAAGGCATTCAATCTGGGCCTTGTCAGACAGGAGTTAGTAGAAATGGCAATGATTTAGGGGAAGGGATGAGTGAGACTAGTAAGTATGGCTGGGCATCAGGAAGACCAAGGGCCAAGTGAAAAACCTCATGGGCCTAAACATCCTTGTGGATAGAAGGCTGAATTCCCCTGCTGGGTTTGGGGATGGAGTTCCTATGAACAGAGGAATTAGGCAAATTGAATCTTAGGGTTGCTTTCCAGAACCTTGATACCCTGGCTGGAAGGCAGTTCCTATGGGCCTTCTCTTTCCCTTGCTCTGTGCTCCACTGGGGTAAAAGCCAGCCCACTACTTTCTACATTGTCCCCCTCCCTGCCACAGGAATCTGAAGTGTGTTGTGGAAGGAGCCATGAGCTGCAGGGTTGGGTTCTAGGCCATGCTAGGGGACCCTGAACAAGCCAAGGCACCCTTCTTAGGCTTGAGCACTTATGAAATGGAGATCACTAGAGTGGTGTGAGAATTAGATGAGATAATGGACACCAAACACACTTTGTAAACTGTAAAGTGCAGTGCAAATGAGAAAGATTAACATTACTGTTATTCTTAGCACCTTCCAAGTCAAATCCCAGTTTCTTAGGCAGTAGCAGACCATGTGTAAAAGGCCACTTATTTGGGAAAGGCATTCACTGTGGGGATCCCAAGGGACCAGCTGCCTTGGCCATGCTGAGGAAGAGTCAGGTGTGAGGGGATTTTAAAAGCAAGAGTGTGGGGCACCTGGGTGGCTCAGTTGGTTAAGCGACTGCCTTCGGCTCAGGTCATGATCCTGGAGTCCCTGGATCGAGTCCCGCATTGGGCTCCCTGCTTGGCAGGGAGTCTGCTTCTCCCTCTGACTCTCCCCCCTCTCATGTGCTCTCTCTCATTCTCTCTCTCTCAAATAAATAAATAAAATCTTTAAAAAAAAAAAAAGCAAGAGTGTGAATTTATACAAAGTCTTCTGCTTAAGGGCAGTTTTAAAAGCGTGTGTGTGGTGAGAGTGGGTGAACTAGGCAGGGGTATCTCTGGGACTGGCATTCTCTTCCCACAACTTCAGGCCCTCCTCCTAACTAGGACCAGGGTCACCTTTGCTGGCAAGGACCAGCCTTGAAACTGTGCTGTCTCCCATTTCCCTACCTTGTCCTTCCCAGGGCCATGTACCTCCCCACAGCCACCCATAATGTCTATTATGTCTCCCCAAGACAGTAGAACAGGAGGTGGCAGGGTCACCCATAGCTGGTATCCCTATGTAGAGCCCAGCCCTACCTAGCTACCTCTGGCCCAGATCCCTTCTCCATGCTCCTTGCTACCCTACCTGGTCCCAGTGCAATCCTTCCCCAATGGGCTATGTGTCTTTATTTGGGAACACAGAATTGACTGGCCAGGAGAGTGAAGTGGGGCAGAAGGCAAAGGGGACTGCAAGGGACAGACTCTGCAACATTTTCAGGTTGGAGCTGAGTCCCCTCATGGTTCCTGCCAAGAAAGTGGTCCTGCCAAATGCAGGGCCCCTCAACGCTTGGGTTTCTTAACGTGTGGCTAAGTTTCTGGTGGCCTGGTGGGTAAGGGAACACTCTAAAGCTACTCTGGGGTCCCTGGCAGGGGCAGTTTGTTGCAGCCGCTGCTATCATGGCAGGGAGTGGGATGTGGCCATCTCTGCTCCCAGGACCAGCCTCAGGCCATGCTGGGACCAGTGGAAGGCTGGCTACTAGGGCAGAGCTTTTGTTTTCCTCCCTTCCTCTCAAAACACAAGCAGGAGACGAGCCACAAACTTGCCCCAGGAACCCTTCTTAGTGAGGAGGAAACAGCTGCAGCCTGAGCCTTACATATTTTGCTCCCAGCTCAGCTTCCTGGGGCCAGTTCAGCCAACTTAGAGTTCAGGGAAGAAGTGTGCGGATTTATGCAGTAGCTCCAGAGGCATCACCTCAACCAGGCATAGTTCCCTAGACCTCCACCAAGCAGTCTTCCTGGGGACAAGCCTACTCTGGGCCCATCTTGCCCTTGTGTATGGGGGCATGGTAACTAAGGAAGCACCGGTGAGGATAGAGAGCCCTCCCCCCAACAAGAGGCAGTCAGTTCTGCACTATAATCAGTTCTGCCTACCTGGGGGAAATCTAGCAAGTTCTTTCAGTTTCCTCAACTGGAAAATGAGGGTATTGAGAGTACCTACCTCTTAAAACTATTGTAAGGAACAAAACCAATGTATATATGTATACCAAATAAAATTCAGTATATAGCAGAGGCTCAAAAACATAGCAACTAATTTTTTAAAATATTTTCTTCAAACTATAGTTGGACAATTTCCAGCAACAAAACTCCTTGGTTTGTGTAAGTCACCAAAACTCCTTGGGCCTCAGTTGCCCCAAATGGTAAATGACGGTGACTATGTTGGTATCTCACAGGAGGCTTTAGCTGCTCTTTTAGCCACCTTTCATATTCAGGGACCTAAAATGTTGCCTCCAGTCAGCTAGTGGCTAGCAGCTCTGGATTAACCGGGTAATTTCAACTAGCCATGTTCTGTAGTCTAGGCCAGAAAGGTCAACAATTCAAATTCACCTAAATGTACCAACATCAAAGGAAATGCAAGTCAACAGACACCCTTCACCCAATGGGGCACTTACCAGTTTACAAAACACTCCCCACTCCCTCACCTCCCATTTGCCATTCCCAGCAATCCATTAATCAGTCCTGGTGGGAGATGCTAACTCCTTGTCACCTTGTCACAGAAAAGGAAACCATCTAGACTTGGGAAAAGGCTTTACCTAAGTTCACACAGTGGGATGGTGACAGAGCTACACCAGCCCCCAGGCCGCTGGAGTCCCCATTCCAATGCCATTTTGTTGCACAGGGATAGCTCCCAATTGAAGGAGGAAGACTGAGAGCAAGGACTGTACAGGGTCCCCTCACACCTGAAAGCCATCATCTCCCCCTCCCCTTGCACCCCTGTCCCAGCCCAGCTGAGCTTTCTCTGAAGCACTTCCAGTCCTCACTTGGCTGCCACTGTTTTGGTCCCATCTAGCACATTCCAGAAAGCATGCTGACTTCAGAATACAAGGGCTGCCAACCCAGAATGTGGCTGCTCTCCTCATCAGCAACTCCACCACCACCACTCCCAAATTGTGGAACACACTCCTTTACTCTCCCTTTCCTTGGGAGATAATTTTGAGAGGCCAAAAAAGGTTCAAACAGAAACTTGCCATTGGGGACAAAGATGCAGAATTTGAGCTATTATTTAAAGGAAATGACCTATGGGACACCTGGGTGGCTCAGTCAGTTAAGTGTCTGCCTTTGGCTCAGGTCATGAACCCAGTGTCCTGGGATCAAGTCCTGCATTGGGCTCCTTGTTCAGCGGGGAGCCTGCTTCTCCTTCTGCCTGCCACTCTCCCTGCTTGTGCTCTCTCTCTCTCTCTGATAAATAAATAAATAAATAAATAAATAAATAAATAAAATCTTTAAAAAAATAAATAAAGGAAATGACCTATGAGATTATCTGGAACTGGAATCACCCATTTCTAAAGCCCACAGCCAAGGTCCACTCTCAAAACCATTTGTTCAGGGCCTGAAGGAAGGGCCGCCTGGCTTGGCATCCTTTTGTGAGGCTATACAGACTGCTGTCAGAGCTTTACCCAAGCTACTCCTACAACCACATCTCCCCTAACTTGCAGCCTTACCATTAAGGAACACCTCCTCTCAAGGGGGTATCCCATAACCTCTAGATGCAGCACAGACTCTAAAATGGGCCTTCTTGCCTTGGCTCCCATTTGCCCACCACCAGCCTCTCAAATGAGTTAACATACTCAGCCTAGGGTAATTCATTCTGGCAGGCCTCGGTCTTTCTGTCCATCTCTCTCAAATGGACCCTCCTTCATGTTATAGTCACTACATATAGCACAGAGCAGGAGCTCAAACAACATTGGTTCAATTGAAATCTAATTCAGCTGGAGTTTGTCAGCCCAGAACTAAAATGCCAGCTTCATCCCTTACAAATGGTGGGGTTTGAGAAATCGGCCTAATCTCCCTGAGACTCAAACACCTTATCTAGAAAATGAAAAAAATGCTATCATGCAGGATCACTGTAAGAATTAGAGATGATAAATGGAAAGGGTAAATTGCTCTCTAGTTACTGAGCAGATGTTCAATAAAAGACCCTTGTGATGGGGCCTCTTGCAGCCACCTTCTCTACTCTAGCTCCTCAGCTGCCCGCCCATGTCCTCTGAAGATGACACAAGCCTCTTAGCTGAGCTCCCTCTGGTCCTTCCCTGCTACAACACTGAAATCCCACTCCTTCCCTCTCCTTCTTCCATCTCCTCCATACCCTTGCCAGATTCATTTTTATAACCCTGATTTCAGTGCATCACTCCTCTACTTACCAAATTACTCCACACCACCTACAGGGTCAGGGTCTAACCCCTTTCCCTGACCTTCAAGACTCACTCTCCCTGCATGCCCCTTGCATGCCCCTTCCTAGCCTCACTTCTCTACCCTTTAGCCCCAAATACATAGGGACTTCTCCAGTCTAGGAGGTATGGTCACTCAGACATCATTTCTTCCTAGAAATTGGCTTTCCCGGTAAGCCTTTTTGATGCCCCACTTTCTCCTGAGGCTGCTGAAGTTCCCTGCCCAGCTTGCCTGGAATGATGGGGGCTCTGGGAGCCAAGCCATCTATTTGCTACACCCCTCTCAGGCTCCCAAACGTCCTTAGATAAGAATATATCTGAGGTGGGTGCCATGCCTGCCTAGTAAGGCTTCTACTATGTCAATACTAACCCAGCAAGGGTGACATCAAAGACAGGCACCACCTCCCCCACCCAGTTCAGATGAATAAGAGGAGCTAACTTCAGGGAAACAGATGTGACAAGGCAGCTAAGGAAAGCCTGAAGAGGAACAGCTGGACCAAATGAACAATGGAGACCCTGAACTTTACCATGTATCCACTTCCCTATATATACCATACCCTATGTGAGAGGCCAGGTAAGGAAACTGAAGCTTGGGAGGGGATTAGAATCAGTGTATCAGTGTACTTAGAGGAAGAAACCTTGAACTGAGGGGCAAGAACTTTATGCTCCTGTGTAACCTTGAGCAAATCCCCTCCCTGTTCAGGGCCTCAGTTTCCCTATCTAGAAATGGGAGATTGTACTAGGGGGTCTGCTTGCCCCAGGCTGTGTGAGAAGCTGGGAGAAGGGTAGTCCTGTGCCCAGTTTTCTAGCGGCTGCAGAAAGAGGAGGCATGTGGGGCGCCTGGGTGGCTCAGTTGTTAAGCATCTGCCTTCGGCTCAGGTCATGATCCCAGGGCCCTGGGATAGAGCCCCACATCGGGCTCCCTGCTCAGCGGGCAGTCTGCTTCTTCCTCTCCCACTCCCCCTACTTGTGTTCCCTCTCTCGCTGTCTCTCTGTCAAAAAAAAAAAAAAAAATCTAAAAAAAAAAAAAGAAAGAAAGAGGAGGCATGTGATTTTGGGGGTCCTAGGCTTCAGTGGGAGGCCTGCATGCCTAACTGGTTGGGCTCAGTCCACCACTGCACTACAGCCCAGCCTCACTTCTCATGCCTCCCTCCACAGAATCCTGCCCAACACTTTACTTTTTCAAAATGCACTAGGCCTGGCCAGTAAATATTTCCTATATGTCCAGAGGGGAGGGGGACCAGAACTGGTCTGGTCCAGCCCTCTCTCCCCTGAGTAGCCCCCAGCAGGGAGGGCTGAGGAGTGCTGGGTTGGGTTAGTATCTGTTTGGAAGCACAGCAGGGAAAAAAAAAAAAAAACAACTGTAGGAGAGGAAAGCACTGAAGGCTCTGCAACAAGAACTGCAGATCAAAAGGTCCCAGATGCCCCTGCAGCACCAGTATGCCTGCCTCTGCTGCCACCAAGCCCCCTCATATTATTTTCATTGTCCATAATTATCCCCTAATCCCAAAAGGGGAGGTGTGGAGAAGCAATGCACCCTCACTCAGATGGCACCTGCACCTCCTCAGTGGTTTTGGTTTCCCTAACTTTCTTCCTGGAGATACACTTACACATGCACAGGTTTGAAAAATATGACCAAGGAGAGGAGATGACAAGCTCTGTGATTATTTAATTCAGAGAACAGAAGTTGGGAGTGGGGAGAGACGATTTAATGCCCATGAAATCTCCAGTGGTTTGTTAAGCGGGAGCAATGATAGCCAGCTGCCCTCAACCTCACCCCCCCAACACTTACACACACACACACATACACACACACATGCACTCATGCACGCACGCACATGTGCATGCACACAGGTTTATGTATAGCATGAGAGGCTCAGATTAGCCCTGAGAAAGAACTTCCTGGCAGTGTGAGATGTGTGACCAAGGAATGAGTGACACAGGGAGGAAATGTCTCATCTGGAGGCTTTACCTTTATCACCTAGTTTATCTGCCTAGATTGATTCAAGTTGGATAACTGATTCAAGTGATGGAATAACACTGGGCATGCCCTCTTCTAGCCTCAAGCAGCCTATCTGTAAGTGAGGGGACTGGAAGCCCCTTTTCCCTCTTTGGTTCTACAAGCAACTCAGTGACCTGCCAGGCTTACTGTTATTTATTTCCTTATTCCCCTGGACCAGGGGAGCAGGGCTGCCCCCATGCCTCATACACACACTTTCAGAGAGTGTAAATGTAACAGTTCTTGAGGAATTTTTAACACTTCCACTATACTAAGAGAGAATCATTGGACTTCCAACTTCTTCCAGATACCTCCCCTCCTTCTGAAACTTTCACTCCCAACAGGCTGCAGACCAAGGCCAAAAAGCAAAATAGACATGAAAGGGGAGGTAGAGTTCTCCAGATGGGGCCCCCAAGCTAAACCCAGCACCTTCTCACTCTTGAGGAATGGAAGAGGTGAGGAAGGTTAGAGGTTGGTTAATAAGATTTGTATTGAACAGAGGCCACTGGAGACAGTGGGACACAGTGTAAGAGCCCTTGCACAGGAGGCAGCAGCCTATCCCTAAATGCTGTGTGATCTTAAGGATATCCTTGTTGCTTTCCAGGACTCAGTTTTTCCACCTTGTAAGCACAGGAGTCCAAACTGATGCTCCCTGAAGCCCTGTCCAGTTGGAAGGATGGGGATCAACAGAGGCCTGGGGGATGCTTAGCCTCCACCACATTGGTATGTAGACTCTAGGCACCCTCCTTCAACTTCACCCCCTGCAAGGCTTAAAGGAAGCCAACATGGTACAACTTCCCTCCAGAAATAGCTGTCCCTCAGTTCTATGTCCAGATCCAAAGGTGACCTCTTACAGTTCCAACTTACAGCATGCTTCCAATCTCTAAGACCCCTTTCTAAAATTCCATATTATTATCGCATATTTGCACCCACACATAGAAGTATCAAAACCTCCCAATTTTCCATTCTTCAATGGCCCCTTCTCCCATTCTCCCAAGATCAGACCCCCATTCCATAGCCTAGCATTTGGGAATGCCCACCACTGGGCACTAACCTCCTCTCTACCTTAAATCCAACAATCTCAACCAGAAAAGACTAAGTCATATTTCTCAGCCTGGCTGCCAACAACCCCTTCCAATTCCTAATTTTGCTTATACCACTACTTTGCCTAGCCAAACCCCTCTATTTTCTGGAAACTTCCAGGGTGATCACCCTGCAAATACAGATTTCTCCTCTCTCCACAGTAGTTGTCTCTGGGCTCATGAATTAGCAACCAAAGATATGTGTAGTCTGGGGTATGGGCAGTACAGATCTTGTGCTTGTTGCCGAAGGGAGATATCATGATTAATTTTTTTTCTTGTAGTTGCAACCCATCGCCCTTCTCCATTCTCATTAGGCATACTCAATAAATATCTGAGCCTTGAGTATCATTTCTCTAATCACTTTTATATGGATCAGGACAAGTGCAACTTGGAGAGGTAAAGGTCTTCTTGAAAGCTCCACAAAGACAGCAAGTCTTTCTAGACCATTCATGAACTGCTATAGATTGCTAGGCTTTGAAGGGGGTTGTGGCTGAGTTCAAGGTTTCATTTACCCCTCTGAGGGGTTCTGAGAGAACCCAGACATCCATGGTATCAGGGAGACAAATTAGAGGCAGGGAAACTTAATTATAGTTTGCCTCCTATTAAAATTTAAGCCCCCAAATGGCCAAGGGATGCAGGCAAGCTTGTAGGAGTTCTGAGCAAGAAGAGGTCATTATGGGTTGCAAGAGACAGACAGAAAAGACACCCAGGAGAAGGTGGGCTCAGAGCTGGGGCCTGAGAGGGAAAACAATTTGCACAGTGCAGGGTGAATGGATTTGTGTGTGAGAAGGGGAGTTATATAGGGAAGATATATTAGGAGACTGTTGGTCTGAGGCAGGGCAGACAGCAGGTCCAGCCCTGAGCTGGAGATACCCAGCTGCAAATAGAGGGTTGGTTTCCTTTGGTGCCTGGTCAAAGTGGCAAGAAGTGACTATAGTGTATTATCTGCAGTCCTGGCTGGTGTCACAAAGGTCCCCAGCTAGCCTTCCCCCAAGTGAGGGATTTACTCCTCTCAAATACCCAGGTTTTGCAGCCCACAGGGTTCTCCACCCTCAGATGCTGGTCAAAGGTCCAAGAAGAGCCTGCCAGGCCCCTTGGTCACTCCCTCTCTCCTGTTCTTTGGAAAGGCCTAGAGTTTATTGCCAGACGCAAACCATGGTGCAGTGACTGAGCGGTGGGTGGGGCCGAATGAGGGGAGCTGCACTGGGGGTAGAGGGCTCTGCTAAAATGCCCTCCGGTAGGGCAGGGAATCCAATAGCACAGTGCCCTCCACCTAGCCCATATCCATGCCTATGCAGCAGGCCGGCAGAGCCACAGAGGGAAATATTTGTGTGTAGGAAGAGGCTCCCCTTGACCCTGTGGGCCATGACAAGATGAGTCTGACGAAACCGAGGCCAGCTCTGCAGGGCCAGTCCAGCTGCTACCTGGGCACCTGGACTGGGGAGCGCATGGAGGGCACAGCCCCTCTTCACCAGGGAACCTGGGCAAAGTCCTGCAGTCAGGTGGTCACCAGTGTCAGAGGTGTCTGCAGTAGACAATGACAGCAGCTCAGCAGGCTGTGTATTTTAAGTAACTGTGAAGTTGGAGGGTTTGGCTGTCTCTCTAGCTCTCTCACAGACCCAAAGGGTGAGTTCTTTACTACAATAATTGCTCCCTTGGCCTCTGGCACAGAAATCCCCCCCACCAACAGGAGGCTTATCGCTATTTTTAAACGGGAGGCAGGAAAGAAAAAAGCGGCCAGTGCTCTCCGAGTGGAGGAGGTGAGGCGAGTGGGGACAAAGCGGCCTTGCAGATCTAACCCAAGGACTAGCTTGAGCTGCAGCTCTAACCTAAGGTCCAGCAAGAACTCCGTTGCCAGCCCGCCTGCCCACGGGGGCGGGCGCCAGATGTGCTTGGAGGCCCAGGAGCAGGGGGTGAGGCTGGTTGGGGCCCGCAAGGCCGAGGTTCCTAAGTGGGCAGCACACAGGCCCAACTCAGCTCCCTGGGAGAGGAGGCAGACAGTGTGGACAGCCCAATCCACGCCAAAGCCAGTATCCATTGGGCCCAGGCCAGCGCGCTGCCTCCATCCGCAGAGGGGAGAAGGAGGCAGGGGATGCGCAGGGGAGGGAAGGGGAGGCAGCTGGGCCGCCGGGGTGAGCACGTAACACAACTGTTCCCGCTAATAATGTGCTACAACAAAGCTGCGGAGCTCCCGGCCTACAAATGCACCGCTGGGGGTGCTGGCTGGCGGCTCCCCTCCGGGATCCGTGCGGTAGCACGTGCGGGGCCTCATCCCCGCCTCTCCCGAGAGCCCGGAGGCATGGCCCAGGCTAGCCTGCTTGCCTGCCCGCCCTCTGTAACCCCCTCTAGCCGCGGTCGCCGGCGCCCAGAGGACTCTGCTTTGCCCCTCACCAGCCAGTCCTCAAAGCGGGTTCCCAGGGGGAACGGAGAGCGGCCCGGACGCCCACTGGCCCAGCCCTTGCAGCCCCTCTTCAGGCGGCCGGAGCGGAGCACGCGGGACTGCACCGGACGGCGGGCAGGCGGAGGCTCCCGGCTGCGCGCAACGCTTACCCGGCCGGGTCGGGTTTCCAGCCCGGTTATTGTCTGCTGCGCCGCCCGGGCCGGGGCTCGAGCCTAGGCTGCTGTGGCTGAGATCGCCGCCACCGCTGCTCCCGCCGCCGCCGCCGCCGCCGCCGCCGCCGCCTCCACGGCTCTAGTCACCTCCTGCACTGCGTCCCCTTCCCCAGGCTTGGGGCAGCTTCCCCATACCTCCTCCCCACGGACTCCACAGCCACAGGGTGGGGCGTCCGCGCCCTGATTGGCAGGAGTGTGGCCCAATCGCCACGGTGGGAAGGCGTGTCCTGCCCCGCCCACTGTTTTCCTTGGTGCATTGCCCTTTAAATGCAAATAAGCGCGGGCGTGGTGTTTGCAGGAGGCGGAGAGCGTGAAGAACCCCTCGCTGGGACTCCCCATTCCCGCCCCCACACTGGGCGGATCGTGGCTGGGAGACCCAGTGAGCTCGCTGGGCCGGTCCCGCCCGGCTGGGGCTCGCTGGAGCCCTGGAGTTCGGTTTCGGTTTTGCATACACTCCCATTTCCGTGGACGCTGTGCAATCGTGCTGAGGCGCCCAGGCCGCCACCCGGCAGTTTATTCCAGAGCGAGAGGAGGGCGAGGAGAGGCGGGGCGGAGAGGCTGGGGAACCTGGGGGACTGCAAAGCCCCTTGGCGCCTCGCTGGGCCCAACCTTAGGTGTAGAGATAGGGCCCCGCGGCGCGCGCCCCCAGGCCGCGCAGAGGGGGGACTCACCTGCCAGGAAAGCCAACTGCAGCGTCCATGCCCCAGCTTTGGCCTCTCAGGCACACCAGGGCCCTTCGGGACCATCGAGGTCAGTTTGCACCCGTTACCCAAGGGCCTGCTGTTGCTCAGAGAAGGGAAGGCACTTCCCTCAGGTCACCTAGCCTGCCAGCGACAGGGGCAGATTTGGAATTCAGAACCCCAGGTTCCTGTCCTAGGCTGCTTTCATTTTTCTCTGGAGAGACCTGTTCCTGTAGTTTGACCCTCACCCAAATTTCCCACCTTTCATGGAACCAGAGGGGATCTCCAAGGCCTCTAGAGGGCCCCTCAACCTTTTCATGGTAAGTCAGGCTTTGTGCAGTTTCCTGTCCCTGAAAAGTCTAGAAATTGAGAGAAAAATCTTGTCTGGGCCCAGACTGGAGGTCAAGGTGGAATGAGGAGGCCTGTACCAGCCTTGCTGGCTTCTGTGTTTGGGATGTGGCAGGTTGCCAGCCTGAGCTTGGGTCTTAACTAGCCTGAGGGCAGTAAGTGGCTGCCAAGGACTAACTAGTAAGCTGAGGCAATAAAGAATCCAGTTCTACCACTAGCTCAAGAATATCCAGAAGGCCCTACCCTAAAACTCTGTGAATGTCTGAAAAGGGTGGGGGGATTAAAGTTGAGGAGAGGGAAGAG
Organism: Neomonachus schauinslandi; assembly: GCF_002201575.2. Taxonomy (NCBI): domain Eukaryota; kingdom Metazoa; phylum Chordata; class Mammalia; order Carnivora; family Phocidae; genus Neomonachus; species Neomonachus schauinslandi. The sequence continues at coordinate 76,434,427 of NC_058419.1, read as the reverse complement.
ATTAGAGAACAATGCCTGCTATTTTTGCATTGCAAAAGGAGTATTCCTGTCTGCTTGAAAAGATCCAGCTGCTAGAGTGGAAAGAGGAGGACAGTTGCCTCTGCATGTGTGGAGCACAGGAAATGACATGGCTTGCTAGGGCTGGGATCTGGCTCCAGCTCTACCTCAGATTTGCCGTATGACCTTGGCTAGTCCATTTTCCTCTCTGGGACAGTCTTATCACCTCATCTCCACAAGCAGGGTATAAGATTGATCAAGCTCCTTGATCTCTTCCAACTCTGATAGTTGAACTCAGTTCTTTCTCTAATATTCCATGATGTTCTATGATCTTCCATGACATTCTATACATCTCCAACCAAAACGAGCAACTTGAACATCAGACCTCCTATTCTGGTCCTGGGTCTAGGTAAATGGCAGGTAGTCAGGAGCCACTGGCTCATTGTGTGACTTTGTTGGGCAAGTACCTTCTCCTCCCTAGCTTTAGTTTCCCCATCTGGATGCCTGAACTATAATATTTCCTTGGAGCTGTGCTTTCCTGCTTTGCAAAATCCTGATTCTCATTTGTTGGACCTGATTTGGAGGTGTCTTTTTTCTAGCACCTCCTCCGTATGCTTCTGCAACTGCCTTGTGCCTCTGGTTGCCTGCCATTTATTCATGTTTCACCTAGAACCCTGATTCTCTGAAGCAGGCCAAATATTACAATTTGAAGAAGACAGTTTCCAAATCTGGAGCCCAGGGAAAAACAGGGCCAGGGCAGTCTCCACTGTGGGAATAGGGAGAGAGGAACTGTGCAAAGCAGTCAAGTGGTGGGCTTGAAATAATCGTGAGGCAAGGAGGTACTGCTGTGCTACTCCTGTCACAGGAGCTAGTCCTCCATGTCCTCTTCCCAGCTGCCAAACATTCCATCATACCAGTTAGCCTTGGGATGGACAGATATTGAACATTGGCCTGGGTCCAAAAGATATAGGGTTTTAGAAAAACAAAAGTAGTCTTTGACATGCTAAAGATGTCTCCCAGCTGTGTGCCCTTCTTCTTGGTCCTGATATTTCTAAGTCTCAGTATGAGATTATGCACATGTGCATTAAGGAGGAAAGGGTGGTGGTGGGGTGGCACAGATCCTGATTTGTATGGTCCACTCTTCTTCAGGGACAATGTATAGGAAGAATAAGTGTGGTCATAAACTTGTACCTCAAAATGCCTTCTCAAAGAGGGAGTCCTCCAGGCCCCACTTCCACATGCTGACTGACACATGGTCAACTTGTTTGATCACTATAGGGGCTAGTCATGGGAGAGCAAGAATATTTTCTTGTCTTAAGTTTCTTCACCTATATAATGGAGATAATACCTCTGCTGCTTGGTGTCATGTGGCTGCAGTGAAAAGCTTATGAGAACAGATGTGCAGGCTGTATGGAGGCAATTCCATAAACTCAGGTAGACAGACTGGTCCACATGAATACAGTGCTTCTTTCTTTCTTTACTAAATGTTCCATGGCTACCTCCTCTATGCCAGGCCTGGTGATAGGCATTGGGAAGAGGGGGTACAGTGGTAATACTCTGGGAGAATGAGCACTCAGTGGATGGAGTTCTGAGAGGAGCTGAAAGCTAGACTAGAAGTCTGGCAAAAGTGATCTGGAGCATTGTAAATGAAGAGCTTCCTTCCCCCCAGGGTGGGGAAGGGCATCAGAGAAAAGTTCTATGGAGGGATGACCTTGATGATTGTATCAAGTCGGAAAAGTGAGGAAAGGATTTCTGCCCAGTTCAAAGCCCATCAATGTGAGAGGGCAAGAGCTAGGATTCTGGACACCTGGGGCTGGTGCATATTGATATAGGGGGAGAGAAAGAACTGAAAACTAGGGCTAAAAAAGATAGGTCTGGGGCCAAAGTGTATAAGACCATGACTGTCTGGCTAAAAGACTGAGGCTCAGCTAGCTAAGTTTGTCCTTCTCAGTGAAGCAAGCAGAATAGTGTAGTGACTTTGCTACTAGACTGCCTGAGCTGGGATGCTGGCCCCATCACTTAGGAGTGGTGTGACCTGAGCAAGTTATTCTACCTCTCTGCATCTCAGTTTTCTCTTCTGCAAAATGGGAATAATAATAGTACCCATGTCACAGAACTGGGGTAAGAATTAAGTATTTAATTTAAGTATTTAGCACAGAACCCGATACATCCAAAGCCTTCAATAAATGTTAGCTACTGTTGCTGTTATTATTATTGTTAGTCTCCTGATCCAATGTACAGATCTTCAGAGTTATAGAACTTACATGACTTTGAAACCACTTTTTGATATAAACACACATGAGTCTATGATTTCTTTTTTTTAAATATTTTATTTATTTATTTGACAGACAGAGACAGCGACAGAGGGAACACAAGCAGGGGAAGTGGGAGAGGGAGAGGCAGGCTTCCCGCTGAGCAGGGAGCCTGAAGTGGGGCTCGATCCCAGGACCCTGGGATCATGACCTGAGCCGAAGGCAGACACTTAACGACTGAGCCACCCAGGCACCCCGAGTCTATGATTTCTTATACACAAGTTTCTTTTTTAAAAATTTTATTTATTTGAGAGAGAGAGTGAGCTTGTGAGCAGGGGAAGGAGGGGCAGAGGGAGAGGGAGAAGCAGACTCCCCGCTGAGCAGGGAGCCCAACACAGGGCCCAATCCCAGGACCCCAAGATCATGACCTGAGCCAAAAGCAGACGCCTGACTGAGCCATGTAAGCGCCCCCAAAAGTTTCTTTTGATTGTACAGAGCCAGACCAAGTTTCCCAGGGCAGAGGATCTCTGGCCATCTTTGTATCCTTAGCACCCAACAGAGAATTTAGCACAAACTTATTGTTCACCATATATTTGTTTAAAATAGTCAAATGAGGCATCTTCAGGTCTAATATTAAGCTTAGTTGCCAGCATCCACCAGAGTGATGTTTCTACTCTCTGAACACTGCTGTGTCAGGTTCTGTATTTGGTGCCACATCCATAACGGTGAACTAGACACAGATTCTGGCCTTAGGGCAGCCAGTGTAGTGCAGGAGGCACATAACCCATGAGACCAATGCCCTGCAGTTTCTGACTTAGGCAAGGCACTGGTTGGTGTTGCCATCCACTGAACTGAGAAATATAGGAATGGGATTAAGGAAAATGCAACAACATGGATGGGACTAGAGTGTATTATGCTAAGTGAAATAAGTCAGTCAGAAAATGTAATGATTCTGTTTAGGACAGTCTAAGTTTGACTTGTCTGAAATCCCACCTCCAGGGCTTTGTACTTGCTGTTCCCTCTGTCTACAGTGTTTGTCCTCTGAATACTGACCTGGTTTGTTTCTCATTTCCTTCAGATGTCTGCTCAAATGACACCTTATTAATGAGACTTTCCCTGGACACTTAAGATATAAAATAGCAATCTCCATTTCTACCCCCTTCACTCTCCAATCCCTTAATTGGCCTTTTTTTCTTACCCATAACATATATCACCTCCTGGCATATGAGTTTTTATTGTTATTTATTTTTGTCAGTTTTTATTTTTTATTTTTCCCAAAGCTCTGAAGCAGTTTATTAATAAGAAATTCATTTTTTTTCTTTTTTCTAATTGAAATATAATTGACATACAGTGTTATATTAATTTCAGGTGCACAGCATAGTATTTTGAATTTATATACATGATCATCACAATAAATGATCATGACGATAAATCTAGTTACTGTCTGTCATCAAAGTTATTACAATATTATTGACTATATTCCTTATGCTGTAAGTCATCCCCATGACTTATTTATTTTATAAATGGAAGTTTGTACCTCTTAATCCCCTTCACCTATTTCACTCATCCCCTAACCCTCCACCCTCTGGCAACTACCAGTTTTTTCTCTATATTTATGAGTCTGTTTCTGTTTTATTTTGTTTATTCATGTGGGGTTTTTTTTTAGATTTTATATATAAGTGAAATCATATGGTATTTGTCTTTGTCTGACTTATTTTACTTAGCATAATACTCTGTAGGTCCATCCATGTTTTAAGAGTACACTTATTGTGATGAGCACTTAGTAATATATAGAATTGTTGAATCATTATATTGTACACTTGAAACTAATATAATGCTGCATGCTAATTATACTTTAATACAAAATTAACTATAAAAAAGAATAAAAGGAATGAAATTTATTGTCAATTTTTAATTGTCTGTTTCCCATCATGATAATGAAATCTCTATGAAGGCTGACAATGAACAAAATATTTAAGTAAAATATGTAGTATATCAGATGGCAATAAATGTTATGGAGAAAAATAGAGCAAGAAAGGAGTACAGGAAGCATTGGTGGGAGGATGCTATTTTAAAAAAGGCAGTTGGGATAGGCCTTACCAAAAAGGTGACATTCAAGCAAAGATCTGAGGAAACTGAGGGAGCAAACTATGAGAATATCAAGAGAAAGAGAATTCTAGGCAAAAGGAACAGCAACTAAAAAGACCCTGAAGTGGGAACATACTGTAATGTTAGAGGAACAAGGCAACCAGTGCAGCTACAGCAGAGTAAGTGTGGGGGGAAATTGGTAGGAGAGGGGGTCAGAAAGGACATGGGAAACAGATGGCTATGGATTTATGAGTCATTTTAAAGACTTTAGACTTTGCAGGATTTTGAGCTGAGGAGTGGCATGGTCTTAGTGAAATGTCCAGGGAGCTGTAATAGCAAGGAAGGAAGCAGTGAGGTGAAGAAGCTCTTACAGTGATGTAGGTGAGAGGCAATGGTGGCCCAGACCAGGGTGGAGGCAGTGAAATGATAAGTAGTTAAACTTTGGATGCATTTGGAAGATAGAACTGGCCAGACTTGGTGATGGCACCTTAGATGAAGGGTGTAAGAGAAAGAGAGGAGTAAGGAACAGGAGCTCACAAAGCCCTGAGAGGAAGGAATTGACAAGATGAGACCAGAGCCAGGAGAGCTGGGTCTCTCGGAAGCCAAGGAAGACATGGGGATTTTATGGAAAATGGTATTACTAAGAGTGCATGTGTCGGATGCTGCACAGAAGTCCAGCAAGACAAAGGTAGAAAAGATGACCTTGTATGTTTATCTGGGAAGTCACTGATGATGTGGGCAAGGCCATTGTGGAGCAGGGTTGAGGGTATACACCAGACTATAGTGGAGTGTCAAGAGAATGGTCTGCAAGGAAAGGGAGAATGTATGTAGCCTTCTTGTTCCAGAAGTTTGGCTTCTATTGAGATGGTGGCTAAAGGGGACACTGGAGTCCAGATTTGTTTTTACAAGATGGAAGGATGTGAGTTTACTTATATGATTAGGGGAAAAACCAATCAAGTTGGAGATACAGAAGACAGGATAATTGATAGGTAGGAGGCCCTGGATAGAGGTGGGGGATGGGATCCAGAGCCCCTAGAGATGAGTTGGCCTTGATGGGGAGGAGGGACCAAGATAAGAGGGAAGGATGGGTGGATGCAGTAGAGTCTATTGTAATGACAAGTTGAAGATGTCATGCCTCTAGGTGCTCTGAGAAGTGGGAGATATAGTCCTCAAAGTGAGAGGAAAAGCAGTAGGTTCAAGGAAGCTTGTTAATATTGGACAAGGTTTGAAATAGTGACAACAGAGAATGGGCAAGTTGATAAAGGCCTAGCTGGCTTGTCATCCAGGAATGTACTGTGATCTCACTCAGTTTCATGAGATCCTGCTGTAACCTTGAGCAAGTTACTTTACTATGCCTCAGTTTCTTCATCTACAAAGTGGACATGAGTAAAATAAGGTCATTGAATTAAATAAGTTAATCCATACTTAGCAATTACTGAGCACACTGCTTGGCACATAGTAAGTGTTCAATGTATATTAACTCTTTGGATTTCTATGATGATTACTTAACTTTTATTTCTTCTATGGTGTTCACTAGCCCAGGCTTAGAACAGCATGATGGCTTGATCCAAAGTTAGTTTGGTACTGGGTGAGAGATTGAAGTGATTGAATGAACACAGAATCAAAGATGGACAGGGAAGGACATGAAGACAAGGAAGAGGAGCAAATGGAGAGAAAGTAGGAAATCATGTGGTACCTGAAACTCAGAGCCTGGCACATATGAGATCTCAATAAATCTTTATTGAGTGAAAGAATGGGAGAGTTTGTGGGGTCAAACCATAGGGTTCCAGGAATGTCACTTCTGGAAAAGCAGACAGTTCTGACTGGAAAGGAGGACCTGCATTTCCAGGTGAGGCCAGGGGAGTAGGGGTAAAATGGAGGTTATATGGTGTTGTAAGAGTCAAGGAGGTAAAGGAACTGCAGATGAACTGGCCACTGGACCAGACCCTGCCATCAGCCCAGTCTCTGCTTTTCTATTGGGAGAAGGCAGTCTGTGCTAGGAGGAAACTGGCAAAGTAGGAGCTATCAAATAGACTAGTGTCTGGAAGCTAATGTCTTCTGTGACTACTGATGGATAGAGCTTAGAAGGTGCCAGGATGAAGCCAATGGTCATTCTTCTTGAATGATTGCTTGACTATGGAAGACCAGGATTTCCCCAGGTAGCTGAGGAAGTATTCTAGAAGTAAATGAAGTGATGAGTACACAAATAATGTGTAAGCAGTCAAATGCTCTGCGCTTACAAGAGGATGGCTAAATTAATGCTGCCAGAACAAATCCAGGAATATATGGTCAATTAATTTATGACAAAAGAGCCAAGTTATAAAATGGGGAAAGGACAGTTTCTTTAATAAATGGTGTTGGGAAAACTGGACAGCCACTAACAAAAGAGTGAAACTAGACCACTATCTTACACTATACACAAAAATTAGCACAATATGGATTAAAGACTTGAATATAAGACCTAAAACCATAAAAATCCTAGAAGAAAACATGGGCAGTAAGCTCCTTGACATAAGTCTTGGCAATGACTCTTTTGGATTTGACACCAAAAGCAAAGTCAACAAAAACAAAAATAAATAAGTGGGACTACATCAAACTAAAAAGCTTCTGCACAGCAAAGGAAGCCATCAACAAAATGAAAAGTCTACTTAGTAGATGGGAGAAAACACCTGTAAGTCGTATAACTGATAAAGGGTTAATAGCCAAAATATATAAAGGACTCATACAACTCAATAGGAAACAACAACAACAACAACAACAACAAAAACCCCACACAAAAAAATCATTAAAAAATGGTCAGAGTCTCATATGGTTTGTCTCCCTCTCTTATTTCTTCCCCATCAGTTTTCCTTCCCTTCCGATATGAGACTCTCGACTCCAGGAAACAAACTGAGAGTTGCAGAAAGGGAGGTGGGTGGGGGGATGGGGTAACTTGGTGATGGGCATTAAGGAGGACACGTGATGTGATGAGCACTGGGTGTTATATGCAACTAATGAATCATTGAACACTACGTCAAAAACTAATGACAGCTAATTGAACATAATTAAAAAAATACACAGGGGAAAAAATTAAATTAAATTTAAAAAAAGAAAACATACAGATGGCCAAGAGGTACATGAAAAGGTGCTCAACATCAATCATCAGGGAAATGAAAATCAAAACCAAACTATACCTTGACTAATTGAATTTAAATAAAAAAAATGAGATATCACCTCACACCTTGTTAGAATGGCTATTATAAAAAAGGCAAGAAATAACAAGTGTTGGTAAAGATGTAGAGAAAAGGGAACTCTTATGCACTGTTGGTGAGTAAATGCTGTGGCCACTATGGAAAATGGTATGGAGTTTCCACAAAAAACTAAAAATACAACTACATATGATCCAGAAATTGCAATTCTGAGCATCCAAAGAAAAAGAAAACACAAACTTAAAGATATATGCACCCCCATGTTCACTGCAGCATTATTTACAATAGTCAAAACATGGAAGAAACCTAAGTGTCCATTGATGGATGAATAAAGAAAATGTGATTATACACACACACACACACAAACACATATAGCTGAATTCAGCTATAAAGAAGAATGAAATATTGCTATTTGAAGCAACCTTGAAGGCATTATGTTAAGTAAAATAAGTCAGACACAAAAAGACAAATATCATATGATCTCCCTTATATGTAGAAACTAATTTTTTTAATGAACTTATAGGGTACAGAGGAAAGATTGGTTGTTTCCAGAAGTGGGAGGTGGGGGTTGGTTGAAAAGGGTGAAGAGATCCAAAGGTACAAACTTCCATTTATAAAATAAATAATTCATGGGGAAATATAATGTACACCATAGTGACTATAGTTAATTATACTGTATTGCATGTTTGGAAGTTGCTAAGAGAGTAGATCTTAGAAGTTCTCATCATAAAAAAAGATTTTGTAACTATGTATGGTTATGGATGTTAACTAGACGTTGTGGTGATCATTTCATAATATATACAAATATTGAAGCAATGTTGTACATCTGAAACTAATAAAATGTTATGTGTCAATTATATCTCAATTTAAAAATATAATGATGCCAGATTTTCCCTGGGAAATCAGGGAACATGTTCTCCATACATGCAACAAGTCATTCCTATGACTGTGCATACCCTGTTCTAAGAATTGAAATCTTTAAGTCCAAAATACCAGAGTATTCAGGGCCCTCTCCAGTCTAGTTCCCAGCCTAACCCTTGTTCAAATACATTGAACTCAAACCAAACTAAACTGGTTAGCCAAACAACTGGCCTGCTTTTTCCTATTTCTATATCTTTGCTCACAGAGTTCCCTCCACTCATACCTTTCTTTCCTCTCTACTGATTAAAACTCTTTCCACCATTCAAGGTCAAGATCAAGTACAACCTCTTCCATCAGACTTTCCCTGTTAGCAACTGAAGGGGACCTCTCTGGTGTCTGAAGTCCAGTGGGCCATTTTCTACTTTGGATCTAGTCTTTGAGGTCCACCTTTCTGAATAAAGCAAAAGAATTTTCACATTGCAGGAGAGAACACAAACTGCAAGTGCAGAGCTGAGCCAGCCCCAGATTCATGACAATGTCAGGAAGGAAAGAAGATAAAGAGGTAAAGAGGGAGGGAAGAAGGGAGGGAAGTGGCCTAGATCTCCTGAAAGGGTTAAGATATGGCTTCTTGGAAACTGGTAGTTGTTGTCAGGGGAAGTGGGAGTGTGGTGGCGGTAAGGAGACTAGGTTATCACCTGGGGCCAATTCCAACAAGAAACTAAAGGCCAAGGGGGGATTTCACTCCAGGAACAGACACATTATCTCTGCTGCCTCCTCCTCCTCATACCTCCTAGTGAAAGTTACCTCAGAAGATTTATCATCAGAATTTGAGATGACCCATTCCAACCCCTAGCCTGTTGTCCAAATGGGAATGGTTAGGCCTGGGGAGGGTATGGCACAGGCCTTGAAGTTGTCTCTGCTCACCTGCAACACAGGCAACTGGAAAAATAACAGCTAGGGGCAGTCTGGAGAGCTGGGACAATATGGGACCTTGACTTTGTCAGGTTCTCAGTCTGCTCATCTGAGTTCCAGCCCTTCTTTTCTGCCTAGAATTTGGTATGCTTTTACATCCTTCTCAAATGCAATTCTTTTTGAAATGCCCAGAGTATCTACATGCTTTCATGGGTCAGCCAGAGAATCCATGTCCCAGATGCCACAGGAGAGGCCACCCTGGCCAGGCCCCATTTGGAAGGATGTACTTTCCCAGGGGCCTGTAGAAGATGGAGCTGCTGAAGTTGACTCCTAATCCCCAAGGGCCCTACGGGGATGGGGGACAGAGCCAAGCATGGGGTCCTGGACAGTTCATTCCTCAGGAGCCCAGATTGAAAGAAAGGTAGAAAAGAGCTAGGGCTGTCTTCCCTGAAGCCCTCTGTCTGTGCTTACAGCTAAGTCCTTCAGTTCTTTTGCTCCTTATAGATAAACAGTTGCATTACTCCTCAAAACAAGAATGAAAGTCTGGAAGCTGAGTGGAACAGGATTGTGGAGATAGGTGTTCAATTTTCTTACCTTCCTTCCTAAAGTCTCTCAGGCACTAGGAACTAGGGAGAGTGGGGGAGGTAAGGAGGGGAGAGGCAAGTCAGCTTAAGACCTTATTCCCTGCCTCCATTTCCTCATAATAGGAGATCATGATGTAGAGGGACTGTCAAGGCAGCTCCTAGGAAGAGCTCTAAACATCTAAAGATTATCTGGGTTCTCCTCCACTCCTTCATCTTGTGTCTCTTGCACTATTTGTCCACATCCCCACCCACACTTGTGCAAGAGAAAGAGTACTGTAGATGCCTAGATCTGAATTTTGGTGGTTATCTGTGCTGGTCCAGGGCATGTCTGCCTCCTTCTCCTGTTCTTCTCCACATCATGGGGGGACTGACCATTGTAGGATGCATTTCCCAGGCCCCTCCATCAATCATCTGGCTGGGTTCAATGAAGCACTGGGTGAGAGATTAGAAAAAATGGAGAAACCATGGTATTTAGCCTCTATCTTTTGTGCCTCTGTGGTGTCTCTGCAGTGGCTCTTCTGTGGCTCCCAATGTCAATATACTTCCAATTCTACTGTGTGATCCCAGCTCATGGCTCAGATCATACCACTCTTTCCCACTGCCCCTCTATTCTTCACCTTCCTTGTTCTGCCTTATGCATCAAGGGTACTGACCCCTCTAGGCTGTATTTCCCAGGCTCTCATATTAGTTGACTTCTAGTTTCCCCCAATGAGAGTGACATTGGAGACAGACTGAAGGGCAGCAATGAGGAAAAGGGGAGGGTATTTCTTCCTTTCTTCTGATTTGAACAGTGTATTTCTTCTATGGTTCTAGCACCCATGGACAAGCCAATGATTCTGCTTTCCATCAGGTGACCTCTGTCCCTGAACTCGGACCGTACCTCCTCCTTCACCCCTTCAGAGGAGGGATGGTGTTGGCATCCTGCTGTAACTAATCTCTGGGTTACATTCCTGTCCTGCTTGGCTTCTCAACCTATCCACTATGTAACATATTTCTTATCTGCTTTAAATTATCTGCTATAAATATTTGGTAGTTTGTTTTCCCAGTTAGATCTTGACTATAAACTGGACTAGTGGGAATGCAGTCTATGATTAAAGGTGAATGAATGGGAGGATTCTTAGTTACTTGACTCGGAGGAATAGGGGGTTTGGTGACAGCCCCAGAAAGGGTTCCTTGTAGCAGCCAAAGAAGTGAATGGAGGTACAAGGCTTAGCAAGCAGATGCTACCCTTCCATCCACTTGAATTCTTCAGGACCTTGTTTCTAAGGACAACACAGTTCTAAATTTCCTTGAGAATCTTGAAGGAAGTATAAGCCATTGGCCTCCTTTTTTTTTTTTTTCTCTTTCAGTGGCCAGGACTCCTATGCCTGTCAAATGCCAGATAATTACCGTCTTTACCCTTGGCCAACCAGACCCCTTTCCCCAGTGAATCTCCCTCCCCCACACACATAGCAGTCATAGCAGCCACCAGGATTTATTTTGATGAGGATTTTATTGTGGAGGATAATACAGGAGAGCAGCCACCAGGATTTATTTTGATGAGTATCTTATTGTGGAGGATAATACAGGACAGCAGCTCCAGGTGAATAGGTGGAGCTGTAGTGTCCTCCAGCTACCTGGATCCCCAGGTGGTTTTTGTAGGCATTGTGGATTTCTGGTAAGGCTGCAAGGTTACAGTTGGTGTTTGAGGTAGCTAATCAACACAGGGGGAATATCCAGCTGGTCGATGGCTTGTGGTTGGCTGGCCTGGCTCAGAGCTCTGCGGATGACTAAACGGGCCTGTGATAGTAGTGACCGTGGAGTGGCTACAAGGAGAAACAGGTCATAAGAAGCAATTCTCAGTGTAATTCTCCCATCCAAGCCTGCATCCACCCTGCCCTGGCTCCTGCAGCCCTAATTGCTTTCTCCCTTCTAAGAAATCCGCCCCCCACTCTGTCCTCAATGCATGGTGCCAATGGGAACACACTGAGGCCTAGATAGGGCATGCTCAAGGCCACAAAACAGTCATTGGCAGAGCCAGAACCAGAAATTCTGCTAGTGCTATCCCCCACCTTATCTTAGTGATCCCTTTCCTAATAAGGAATCTGTAACTTTTCTCCACTGGGGTCCTAGGAGAGGGAGGAAGATGGTAGTTTCTCCAAATCATCCTAGGAGGATTGGCTTGGGGGGTGATTTGTGGCCCTTGGACCTCAAAGCCAGAAGGTCCATAGAGCTGAGCTGTTTGAAACTCACCTCGGGCCTGTAGCAACAATGCGGTGCCTTTATCATCTTGCAAGTTCAGGTCCAAGGAGAGAGATGGAAGGTAGATGTTAGCACCAAAATCAATTAACAGCTGGATGTACTCTGGTTCACAATTATGGTGGAGACAGATTTCGAGGAGGGTGCGGGGCCGTGGGACACGAGCCAATAGGCGCTGGTCAGTACAGTTGTAGTTGGGGTCTGCCCCATGGAGCAAAAGCAGGCGAAAACAGTCAAGGTGCCCATAGACTGCAGCCAAATAGAGGGGGCCAGAACATGAAGCTATGTTTGATGCCCAGACTGGTAGTTTAGCTTTGACATTGGCCTCTGCACCATGGCCCAGGAGTTCCTGAAGGATGGCAGCAGCACCATCACGGGCAGCTGTGAGTACGGGAGAACAGTTGTTGTAGATGCTACCACCAGGACAGGCACCAGCTTCCAAAAGCACACGCACACAGTCCAGATGGCCATGACTGACAGCAGTGAAAAGTGGCGTCTGTGCCTTGACATCCAAACTGTCAACATCAGCACCATGTGCCAGGAGGACCTGCAAACACCTGAGGTGGCCATAAGAAGCAGCCAAGCGCAAGGGTGTCCCAGGAACACCCCAGCCACTTCTACTGTTGATGAAACGTTTATAACGCTCCTGGCACAAAAGCTGGTCCAAGGTATAGGAGTCGTTGTCATACACTGCTTGATTGAGAGCCTGCTTCTCCCCCATGTCGGTGTCCTCCTCCTCCTTGTCAGGCTGCAGGAGGGAGAAAATCTTGGTGATGTCCATGAGGTTCATCTTGATTGATTGGAGCAGAACTATTCTAATTATGAGCAGGAGGATATGCCAGGTCTGTGGGTGACAAATATTGGGGGAAGACTGAGGGCCCACATCAAAAAGCCTGGATGCCAGCCCTTGCCCCCCACCCTTTACCATCAGGCTCTTCACTGATGGGCCCCATTCTTCCAATTCCCACTCCATCTCATTTTAGGGCTCAGAGATGGTTTCCAAAACATCAGGCCATTTCACAGCTTGGTGACTTTGCATATGCTGTTCTGCTTGACCTTCAAACTCCTACTTTCTGGGAAGCCTTCCCTAATCTCCTCCTCTTGCTCAGGGATTCCAAAGGATCACAACTAGACTTTAGCTATGAACTTTCACACTACATTTGTATTTATCTGTGCTTCAATGTATAAACTCCACCTATATCACGACTGGGAATTTGGTAGAGGCAACTTCCTTAGTTCAGAATGTGTGGACTAATGAGGTGGCTCTGGTCTGGCAGTTGCTAGGTCAGCAGAATGTTGTTTTGTGGTGTCAAGTTATCATCCCTAAGCATTCTGACATTAGTCTCATGGGGCAGGCCCTCAATTCCACCTGTCAGCCTTTTAGATGAAGTTCAACCTCCTCACAGTCCTTTATACGTGACCTCCCCTCAGACTCACGCCTTATGCTTAGGCAACAGAGTTACACAGGAAATGGATGTTGAATGACATCTACTGATTAAATAAAGAGGTGACATTACAAAGAACATTTCAAGTAAAATGAAATCAAAGAGATGGCAGGAAATAGTCATTTCCAGGGCAAGTCCTCTTGGTGGACAACTGGTTTATTCCCCAGGACCACTTCAATACAGAAGTCCCTTTAATTCCCAGCACCTCCTTGGAACCCATGGATTCCCTATCCCTTTAGGTCAAACCTTTTCCCGTCATCTCTGCCCCACCCAGTTTAGAACCCTTGCCTCAACCCTCAACTCTTCTCTCACCATTATCCCCAGACTTTATAAAATTATCCATGGCCCAATAACTGACTTAACCGCTTGACCTTACCTGTCCTGTTCCTAGTGCTCCAAAGCCAGTCACCCACCTCAGTTTGTAATGTCATCAGGGTAAGCTGGTAGGTTTTTCAGAGCTCAAGTCTCCCTACTCTCCCATACCCTGCAGCCATGGTCTCAGGGCCACATACCTCCTTTTATTCACTGTCTATCTCCACCCCTCTTTGTTAGCCTGGGACCTCAGGTACATACCTCATAGAAAAAAACTGTGAGGTGGGTGGGTGGGGTCTCCCTCAACTTTAGGCCCCTTCTCACCCACTAGCATCAACTTCATATATGATCTTATTATTTATGCATTTGAGGTATGCAATAATAAATAAAGGGTTTTAGAAATCAGACAGACTTAAGTTTGCAACTGAGCACCCCTAGTTCCTAGCTAAGAAGACTTGGGCAAATCTCTTCCCTTCTTTGGGGCTCAGTTTCCTCATCTACAAGACAGAAATGATAGTCCCTGCTTCATGGGGCTGTTCAGAGGGAAAAAGCTACCATATATTAGGTCTTTAAAGGTGAGTTTCCTCTCTCTGCCCCTTCAACCTCCTCAATGGCTCCTTCCCCTCAACCATCTTAGGAAACAAACACTTTTATCATCTCACTCTTCATCTTCACTCTAGCTACTTTTCTCTTCATCTCTCTCTTTTCACTGGACATATCCAAAAAGTTGTCTACCATCTACTTCCCTATCTCCCATTCATTTCTTCACCCTCTGCAGTCACCCTTCCTCAATCACACACTGAGATAGTTCTTTAAAAGTCATCCTTGTGGTTAAATCTTCTGGCTGCTTCTCAGATCTTTCTGTCTGTGACCTTCCTGGTACATCTGTTCCCACTGACCACTTTCTCCTACATACTCCTCCCTTGGCTTCCTGACCAGCACACTCTCCTGATTTTTCTCCCCTATGTTCTACCCTGAAATAATTATGCTCCCCTTTGTTCTTTCCTTGATCCTCTTCTTTCCAGTCCCAGAGCTGCAGCTCTCATGTTAATTCTGATGATTTCAAATTTATCACTCTAAGCCCCCCAGCTCTCTTTTCAGCAAAAAGTATGTATTCACTGAGTTTCTTCAGGTGCTTCAAAGTCAGTAGTATCACACCACCACTACCATCACCATCATCACCAAACTTGATCCATAGCTGTTTCTCACTATCCATCTGGTCAACCAAACCAGAAACCCAAGACTCATCTCAGTCTTCTTATCTCTTTGTCCGAACTTCATCCAATTACTCATCAAATCTTATGGATTTTACTTCCTAGAGACCTCTATAGACCACCCCCTTCAGACTTATCCCCATTGCCAGTGCTTTACCCTAAGCCCCTATCATTCTTTGTGTCAACTGTTGTAGTAGTCTCTTAGCTGTTTTTCCGTCTCAATATTTTCTCCACATTATAACTAAAGTGATCATTTAAAAATACAAATCTTGTCTGTGTCAATGCTGTTTTAAATCCCTTAGTGGTTCCACTTTCTTTCAGGGTATAGCCCAGATACTTTAACCTGGCTCACAGGTCCTTTATGAGCAAATCTTGGTCAACATCTCCAGGCTCACTTCCTGCTACTCCTCTACTTATACCCCATGATCCAGTAATAAGGGAAAAGAAATGATGGCTCTCCATATACATCACGCTTCTTTCTGTCACATGCAGTTCCTTCTGATGGGTTAGTTCTTCCAGAGTCTGTACTCTTATATAACTATAGCAGTCATGACACTGTATTGTAACTCCTTTATATGGGTCTGTTTTACACCCACTGCAGAATGAGAGGCCATATAAAGTAGTGGTAAGGCATTGTCTGGAATTCTGCTTCAATCCCAGCTACACTACTTAGTAGCTGTGTAACCTAGAGCAGATCACTTAATCTCTCTGTGCCTACTTCTTCATCTGTAAAGAGAAGATGATAGTAGTACCTGCTTCAGCGGGTTATGTTAGGATTAAGTAAGTTAATAATTAAATTAATAATTAAATGAGTTAAGTGTTAGAATATCACCTGAATATAGTAGTCAGTAACTCAGTAATTGTAATACCAAGTGATTATTATTACCTAGGCCTCCCTTTTCTACTATTGCTACCTTACTTAAAGTCCTATAACCTCAGAGCTGGAATGCATCAAATCATTTAATTCCCTTAATTTAGAGATAGAAAACCCAAGGCTCAGAGGTGAGCAGGGACTTTTTTCTAAGGTCACATGGCTATTATTGTCAATTGTCTCATAAGCGAGATCCCAGAACACATCTATAATCTTGTGCTTTTCAAAACTATTTCACATAGTGGGACAGGTAATATCATCCCCATTTTGTGGATGAAGAAAACCAAAGTCTGAGAGGGAAGGGATTTGCCAGGTACCTTACATCAAGGAAATAGCAGAGCCAGAAATAGATACATGTTTCCCTACTGTCCATCCTGTTCTTTCTATTGCAACTTGAAAAACAAACACATACCTCTTTCCCTTGCCTTAAGTAGAGTTACACTGCAGTTCCCAGAATTCTCAGTTTTGAGGATCATGCTGAATTCCAGGGACTTCAGTCATGGAAGATTTCTTTACAGATCATTTCTTCTGACAGCCAATAGGGATTCCCTTACTATTTGGTGGAAGGGGAGGCTGGTTCCAGGGAGATGAAGAGGGCAGGGAGTATGGAAGGAAATGCTGAAGCTCTCCCAAAGATCATACCAGGAGTCCACAGTAGGACCCATCTAATAAGCCTCCATAGGGTGATCAAGTCATGGACCCACTGACTTGGGAACTTGAGTGAACTGTGCCTTATTAGATAGGATAAGAAAATCTAATTAGTCTATTGTCTAACTTCACCTTGCTGTGGTTATTAAGCTAAGAGTTATTATGTGACCATTCTATGCAAGGATCCCCTTCCTGATCCCCAAAGGGCAGGGGTTTTAAGCCTTTTTGTGTGACACTGACCTCTATGGAAATTTGGTTAAGTCTCTTATCCCCTCTCAGAATGGTTTTCAATACATAAAATAAAATATATAAGATTAAAGGAAACCAATTATGTTTAAATACAGCTATTTTTTAAACTGTATGATATAGTAATAAATGTTCTTTATTAACACATTAAATACCAAGATCTATTAATAATTTCTAAGTGATGATGAGAATAAATGACATTTTCAGATCTCGTCCACAAGTGTAATATGATATGAAATATGATTTCTTCTGGTGACCAAGTTATAGGAACTGGTAATACTACTGCCATTTGCTGTCTGCTCATCCTTGAAAGGATATGGTAAATTTCAGTTAGAGATTAGAGGTAAAAAAAAGTAATTGTTTCAACCATGTTTTTGTACCCTTTAAATTCTATCTAAGGCCCTCTTGTGGGTCTATAAATATGTGTTAAGAACTACAGGGAAGTGGTTGGTTTCAGTGGGCCCTAAAACAGTCCTCTAGGCATTAGTAGATTATTTTTAAACTTTACCTTCCTCCCCACAACCTGAGGAGCTCTGCCCTTCTGCCTTTGAGTCCAGCCAGATGCACCTCACAATACAGACAAATAACACACAGGGACACAAAGACAAATCCTTACCTTCCCTATATTGTATAACCACAATTTCCTTCATTCTTGAAGGTCCATTTGGACCCCAGAGCCTTGGCACACACACCCTCCTGGGACAGATATAGCAGGAAGCCATTATCATAACCCTCCTTCCCTGTGTGGGCAGATTTCCCTACCAATCTCCCAAGCATCCCCAGAAACTAGATCCAGTAAGAAAAACCTATGAAGGGTGGTGATTACAGGTCCACAGGCCTGCAACCCTAAGGGTTCATTCCTCCCTGGCAGCATCATTGGGTTCTAGGCTCCAGATACTCACTGGGCTTCGGCCTGAGGCCAGGCTGCCTGGAGTTGCTGCCAGCTGCTGCCCCTCTGCAAAGCACTGGGCCCTGATTTCCCTTCCACAGGGAACCCCTATTTGCCCTGAGGCCTAAGCAGGCAGGGTCCTTGGTTTCCACTGTTAACAACACTGCCTAAAGGCTAGGCATCAGGTCCAGGGGCTAATTTTAGGCTATCCTCCACCCCCTTTCAAGGGCAGTCTTATCTTACTAGTGCCTTTCTGGGAGCCATCCCAGCAAAAGGAGGGGAGGGGCATTTGTAGGGAAGTCCTGAAAGGTCTGACTGACAGATAGACAGGTGCTTGGTGAGGCAAGGCCTCAGGCTTCTAGTGTGTCCCTGCTTACCCATCCCCACCTTTGAAACAAGCAAAAGAGCCAGGCTTCCTGCACTGTGGGTGTTCTCACCTATCCACCAAGGGGCCTGAGAAGGCCCAGCCTCCTCTACTACATCTCCCTCTGGGCCAGGGACTCTTTACTTTCCCTCCCAAACTTAGCCTCTCTGAATTTCCTTTTTCCATTCTTGAAGGTCCAGCAAAACATCGCTCTCCCCTCACACCACCCTGGCTCCACTCCCAAGAGTGAGGACAGTGAGAAGCAGAGAATCCCATACTGGAACATGTATCAATAAAGTTTAAGAAGTTTTTAAAAGAAAGTTTGAGAAAGCCATGTTCATTTATAAAGGCCTCCCCAATGCAATAACCACAGGTCTGCCTGAAGAAAATGCCCACAAACTCTGCCAATCTTCTCATACCTAAGGCATCAAACCAAATATATCCAGCACTGGAAACTTTGTCAAAAGCTCAGTTCTTTCTTTTTTTTTTGTTATGTTAGTCACCATACAGAACATCAATAGTTTTTGATGTAGTGTTCCATGAATCATTGTTTGCGTATAACACCCAGTGCTCCATGCAGTACATGCCCTCCTTAATACCCATCACCTGGCTAACCCATCCCCCCATCCCCCTCCCCTCTAAAACCCACAGTTTGTTTCTCAGAGCCCATAGTCTCTCATGGTTCATCTCCCCCTCTGATTTTGCCCCCTCATTTTTCCCTTCCTTCTCCTAATGTCCTCCATGCTATTCCTTATGTTCCATAAATAAGTGAAACCATATGATAATTGACTTTCTCAGCTTGACTTATTTCACTTAGCATAATCTCCTCCAGTCCCATCCATGTTGATGTAAAAGTTGGGTATTCATCCTTTCTGATGGCTCAGTAATATGCCATTGTATATATGGACCACATCTTCTTTATCCATTCATCTGTTGAAGGGCATCTCGGCTCTTTCCACAGTTTGGCTATTGCAGACATTGCTGCTATGAACATTGGGGTGCATATGGCCCTTCTTTTCACTACATTTGTGTCTTTGGGGTAAATACCCAGTAGTGCAATTGCTGAGTCATAGTGTAGCTCTATTTTTAATTTTCTGAGGCACCTCCACACTGTTTTCCAAAGTGGCTGCAACAACTTGCATTCCCACCAACAGTGTAAGAGGGTTCCCCTTTCTCCACAACCTCTCTAACATTTGTTGTTTCTTGCCTTGTCAATTTTTCCCATTCTAACTGGGGTAAGGTGGTATCTCAATGTGGTTTTGATTTGAATTTCCCTGATGGCTAATGATGATGAACAGTTTTTCCATTTGTATGTCTTCTTTGGAGAAGTGTCTGTTCATGTCTTCTGCCCATTTTTTTTTGCTTTTTGGGTGTTGAGTAGGAGAACTTTTTTTTTTTTTTAATTTTATTATGTTATGTTACTCACTACAATACATCATTCATTTTTGATGTAGTGATCCATGATCCATTGTTTTCGTATAACACCCAGTGCTCCATGCAATACGTGCCCTCCTTAATACCCATCACCGGGCTAACCCATTCCCCCACCCCCCTCCCCTCTAAAACCCTGTTTGTTTCTCAGAGTCCATAGTCTCTCATGGTTCATCTCTCCCCCCGATTTCCCTCCCTTCATTTTTCCCTTCCTTCTCCTAATGTCCTACATGCTATTCCTTATGTTCCACAGATAAGTGAAACCATACGATAATTGACTTTCTCTGCTTGACTTATTTCACTTAGCATAATCTCCTCCAGTCCCATCCATGTTGATGTAAAAGTTGGGTATTCATCCTTTCTGATGGCTGAGTAATATGCCATTGTATATATGGACCACATCTTCTTTATCCATTCATCTGTTGAAGGGCATCTCGGCTCTTTCCACAGTTTGGCTATTGCAGATATTGCTGCTAGGAACATTGGGGTGCATATGGCCCTTCTTTTCACTACATCTGTGTCTTTGGGGTAAATACCCAGTAGTGCAATTGCTGGGTCATAGGGTAGCTCTATTTTTAAATTTTTGAGGAAACTTCACACTGTTTTCTAAAGTGGCTGTACCAACTTCATTCCCACCAACAGTGTAAGAGGGTTCCCCTTTCTCCACAACCTCTTGAATATTTGTTGTTTCTTGCCCGGTCCATTTTTGCAATTTTAACTGGTGTAACGTGGTATCTCAATGTGGTTTTGATTTGGATTTCCCTGATGGCTAATGATGATGAACATTTTTTCCTGTGTCTGTAGGCCATTTGTATGTCTTCCTCAGAGAAGTGTCTTTTCATAACTTCTGCCCACTTTTTGACTTGATTATTTGTTTTTTCGGTGTTGAGTTTGAGAAGTTCCTTATAGATCTTGGATACCAGCCCTTTATCTCTACTGTCATTTGCAAATATCTTCTCCCATTCTGTGGGTTGCCTCTTTGTTTTGTTGACTGTTTCCTTTGCTGTGCAGAAGCTTTTTATCTTGATGAAGTCCCAAAAGTTCATTTTTGCTTTTGTTTCACTAGCTTTTGGAGATGTATCTTGAAAGAAGTTGCTGTGGCTGATGTCAAAGAGGTTACTGCCTATGTTCACCTCTAGGATTTTGATGGATTCCTGGCTCACATTTAGGTTTCATCCATTTGGAGTTTATCTTTGTGTATGGTGTTAGAGAATGGTCGAGTTTCATTCTTCTGCATGTGGTTGTCCAATTTTCCCAGCACCATTTATTGAAGAGACTGTCTTTTTTCCATTGCATGTTTTTTCCTGCTTTGTCAAAGGTTATTTGACCATAGAGTTGAGGGTCCATATCTGGGCTCTCTATTCTGTTCCATTGGTATATATGTCTGTTTTTGTGCCAGTATCATGCTGTCTTGGTGATCACAGCTTTGTAATATAGCTTGGAATCGGGCAACGTGATGCCCCCAGATTTGTTTTTCTTTTTCAACATTTCCTTGGCGATTCGGGGTCTTTTCTGATTCCATACAAATTTTAGGATTGTTTGTTCCAGCACTTTGAAAAATGTCATTGGAATTTTGATTGGGATGGCATTGAAAGTATAGATTGCTCTGGGTAGCATGGACATTTTAACAATGTTTATTCTTCTGATCCATGAGCATGGAATATTTTTCCATCTTTTTGTGTCTTCTACAATTTCTTTCATGAGTGTTCTGTCGTTCTTGGACTATAGATCCTTTACCTCTTTGGTTAGCTTTATTCCGAGGTATCTTATGGTTTTTGGTGCTATTGTAAATGGAATCGTTTTTCTAATTTCTCTTTGTACAGTTGTATTGTTAGTGTATAAGAAAGCAAT
The DNA here is from genome assembly GCF_002201575.2 of Neomonachus schauinslandi. Classification (NCBI taxonomy): domain Eukaryota; kingdom Metazoa; phylum Chordata; class Mammalia; order Carnivora; family Phocidae; genus Neomonachus; species Neomonachus schauinslandi. Next base: position 76,413,036 of record NC_058419.1, on the reverse strand, counting down.
CGATTTCTGTGCATTTTGTATCCTGCCACATTACTGAATTGCTGGATGAGTTCTAGTAATTTGGGGTGGAGTCTTTTGGGTTTTCCACATAAAGTATCATGTCGTCTGCGGAAAGAGAGAGTTTGACTTCTTCTTTGCCAATTTGAATACCTTCTATTTCTTTTTGTTGTCTGATTGCTGTTGCTAGGACTTCTAGTACTATGTTGAACAATAGTGGTGAGAGTGGGCATCCTTGACATGTTCCTGATCTTAAGGGAAATGCTCTCAGCTTTTCCCCATTGAGGATGATATTCGCTGTGGGTTTTCTTTTTTTTTTTTATAAAGATTTTATTTATTTATTTGAGAGAGAGAGAATGAGAGACAGAGAGCATGAGAGGGAGGAGGGTCAGAGGGAGAAGCAGACTCCCTGCCGAGCAGGGAGCCCGATGCGGGACTTGATCCTGTGACTCCAGGATCATGACCTGAGCCAAAGGCAGTCGCTTAACCAACTGAGCCACCCAGGCGCCCCTGCTGTGGGTTTTTCATAGATGGATTTTATGAACTTGAGGAATGCTCCCTCTACCCCTATACTCTGAAGAGTTTTAATCAGGAAACGATGTTGTATTTCGTCAAATGCTTTTTCTGCATCAGTTGAGAGGACTATATGGTTCTTCTCCCTCCTCTTATTAATGTGTTCTATCACATTGATTGATTTGTGAATGTTGAACTGCCCTTGCATCCCGGGGATAAATCCCACTTCATCGTGGTGGATGATCCTTTTAATGTATTGTTGGATCCTATTAGCTAGGATTTTGTTGAGGATTTTGGAATCCCTATTCATCAGGGCTATTGGTCTGAAATTCTCCTTTTTGATGGGGTCTTTGGCTGGTTTGGGGATTAAGGTAATGTTGGCCTCATAGAATGAGTTTGGAAGTATTCCTTCTGTTTCTATTTTTGGAAACAGCTTCAGTAGAATAGGTATTATTTCTTCTTTGAATGTTTGGTAGAATTCCTCAGGGAATCCATCAGGCCCTGGACTCTTGTTTTTTTGGGAGGTTTTTGATCACTGCTTCAATATCATTACTGGTTATTGGCCTATTCAGGTTGTCAATTTCTTCCTGTTTCAGTCTTGGCAGCTTATAGGTTTCCAGGAAGGCCCCCATTTCATCCAGATTGCTCAGTTTATTGGCATAGAGTTGTTGATAATAATTTCTAATAATTGTTTCTATTTCCTTGGTGTTAGTCGTGATCTCTCCCCTTTCATTCATAATTTTATTAAATTGGGTCCTTTCTCTCTTCTTTTGGATAAGTCTGGCCAGTGGTTTATCGATCTTATTAGTTCTTTCAAAAAACCAACTTCTAGTTTCGTTGATCTGATCTACCGTGTTTTTGGTTTCTAATTCATTGATCTGTGCTCTAATTTTAATTATTTCTCTTCTAATGCATGGCTTAGGCATCGTTTGTTGCTTTTTCTCTAGTTCTTTAAGGTGTAGAGTTAGTTGGTGAATTAGATCTTGGATATCAGCCCTTTGTCTGTAGTGTCATTTACAAATATCTTCTCCCATTTTATACTTCCAATGCCATCCCAATCAAAATACAATGGCATTTTTCAAAATGCTGGAACAAACAATTCTAAAATTTGTATGGAATCAGAAAAGACCCCAAATCACCAAGGAAATGTTGAAAAAGAAAACAAAGCTGGGGGCATCACGTTGCCTGATTTCAAGCTATATCACAAAGCTGTGATCACCAAGACAGCATGGTACTGGCACAATAACAGACATGTAGACCAGTGGAACAGAATAGAGAGCCCAGATATGGACCCTCAACTCTATGGTCAAATAATCTTTGACAAAGCAGGAAAAAATATGGAATGGCAAAAAGACAGCCTCTTCAATGAATGGTGCTGCAAAAACTGGACAGCTATATACAGAAGAACGAAACTGGACCATTCTCTTACACCATACACAAAGATAAACTCAAAATGGATGAAAGACCTCAATGTGAGACAAGAATCCATCAAAATCCTAGAGGAGAACATAGGCAGTAAACTCTTTGACGTCGGCCACAGCAAGTTCTTTCAAGACACATCTCCAAAGGCAAGGGAAACAAAAGCGAAAATAACTTTTGGGACTTCATCAAGATAAAAAGCTGCACAGCAAAGGAAACAGTAAACAAAAGTTCAGTTCTTAAGAGTATCATTTTATTTCTCTGGTTGTCTTTAAATGAAGGCAGTTATAGGGAGATACTTTTAGAAATAGTCACATTATCTCTTTTAGGTTTCACTCAGAAATAATCTGGAAGGCAGCTTCCTCTTCCCTCTGGGAAAAAAATGCCAGCCTATTGTTGGTATACAAAGTACACCACAAACAATCTGACCATGTCTAAGAAACTTTTTATGGAGAAACTTTCAAGTAGCCACTATGTGTAAGGTTCTAGATGCAGGAAGAACACACAGAAAAGACAGACATGGTGTCCGTGACGGAGGTCACAGTTTATTAGGAAAATCAGATATGGAAACAACTATATTTCATAAAATGCAAAAATGCCAGAACTAAAAGCTGGCTAAGGTTACCCTGCATCCATGCTTATATCCCAAATTAGCCCAGGGAGTTAGTGCAGGGTTCTGTGTCCCTGCATGTTCCCACAAACAATAACTTAAATTTTCTGTCAAAGATATTCCAGTCTGATCCCAAGGCATCAGAGTTCTTCTATTTCCCTTCCAATCACCAAGGAAGGGAGGGTTTCAATTAGAAAAATTTAAAAAGTAAACAAAAAGTCAGTGAGGGGACCAGAGATGTGTTGAGGTAAAGCACTAGCAACATGGCTTCACATGATTACTTTGGTGTTAGAATCTGCACACTGAAAAGAAATTTCCACATTTCTGAGAGATGTTCGATTTTTTCTGCTTAAATGCTTCCAATGATAGGGCACTCTTTACATCCAGAAGCAGCAAAAAAAGATGCTGTATTTTGCCAAATGCTTTTTCTGCATCTATTAAGAGGATCATATGGTTCTTATCCTTTCTTTTATTAATGTGGTATAACACATTGATTGATTTGTGGATGTTGAACCATTCCTGCAGCCCAGGAATAAATCCCACATGGTGTGGTGAATAATGCTATTAATGTACTGTTGAATTCGATTTGTTGGTGTTTTATTGAGATATTTTGCATCCATGTCATCAGGGATATGGGCTTGTAATTCCCCTTTTTAGTGGGGTCTTTGGTTTTGGAATCAAGATACTGCTGGCCTCATAAAATGAGTTTGGAACTTTTCCTTCCATTTCTTTTATTTTTATTTTTCTTTCTTTCTTTTTATTTTATTTATTTTTTTTGGAACAGTTTGAGAAGAACAGATTCTTCTTTAAATATTTAGCAGAATTCCCCTGGGAAGCCATCGACCCTGGACTCTTGTTTGTTGGGAGATTTTTTTTTATTATTATTACTACTGATTCAATTTCTTTGCTGGTTATGGGTCTGTTCATATTTTCTATTTGCTACTGTTTCAGTTTTGGTAGTTTATATGTGTCTAGGAATTTATCCATTTCTTCCAGATTGCCCAATTTATCGGCATGTAACTTTTCATAATGTTCTAATTGTATTTCTTTGGTGTTGGTTGTGATCTCTGCTCTCTCATTTGTGATTTTATTTATTTGTTCCTTTCTCCTTTCTTTTTAATAAGTCTGGCTGGGGGTTTATCAATTTTAGTAGTTCTAAGAACAAGCCCCTAGTTTCATTGGTCTGTTCCACTATTTTTTATTTCTGTATCATTTATTTCTGCTCTAATCTATATTATTTCCCTTCTGCTGAGTTTAGGCTTCATTTGCTTTTCCTTTCCTAGCTCCTTTAGGCATAAGATTAGGCTGTGTATTTGAGTTTTTCTTTTTTCTTGCTTCTTGAGGTAGGCCTTTATTGCTATATACTTCCCTCTTATGACCACTTTTGCTGCATCCTAAAGGTTTTGGATGTTGTGTTTTCATTTTCATTTGCTCCCATGTATTTTTATTTCTTCTTTAATTTCCTTGTCATCCCATTCTTTAGTAGGATGTTCTTTAATCTCCATGTATTTGTGGTCTTACCAAATTTTCTCTTCTGGTTGACCTCAAGTTTCATAGCATTGTGGTCTCAAAATATGCATGGTATGATCTCAATCTTTTTGTACCAGTTGAGACCTGATTTGTGACCCAGTATTTGATCTATTCTGAATAATGCTCCATGTGTACTTGAAAAGAATGTGTATTCTGCTGCTTTATGATGAAATGTTCTGAATATATCTATTAGGTCCATCTGGTCCAGTGTGTCATTCAAAGCCCTTGTTTCCTTGTTGATTTTTGGCTTAGATGATCTGGTCATTGCTGTGACTATTGTGTTAAAGTCCCCTACTATTATTGTATTATCATCAATGAGTTTCTTTATGTTTATTATTAACTGATTTATATGTTTGGGTGCTCCCAAGTTGGGGACGTAAAGATTTACAACTGCTAGATTTTCTTGTTGGATAGACCCCTTTATTATTATGTAGTGCCCTTCCTCGTCTCTTGTTACAGTCTTTGGTTTAAAATCTAGTTTGTCTGGTATAAGGTAGCTAGTCTGGCTTTTTTTTAACATTTTGTTCAGGGTGTATTTATTAGTACTTTTATGTCAGAAAATGCATGTTGTCCTTTTTCAATTAGATGAAGCAAGGGCTGATGTCATCAAATTGAAGTCCTACATTCATTACTTCATTAAATACATAATTAAAGTTTAAGTCCTGTGCTCAGAGAATGAAGTCAAGTTTCAGTACATCTTCTATAGAGAATGAGAAGCAGCATGTAGAGTAGAGTACTGCATATGCACACACAGTGGGGCCAAGAAGACCAGTGTCTCACTTCTGTCCTGGGCGGTTCAACTCCCACCTGGGAAGGTCATTCAAGCTTTTTTTTTTTTTTTTATGTCCATTAGCACGATAAATAATTCTCCATCACCTCACATTCAATCTGCAGGTGTCTTCAGGTCTAAAATGAGTCCCTTGTAAGCAGCATATAGATAGGGCTTGTTTTGTTTTGTTTTGTTTTAAGATTTTATTTATTTATTTGACAGAGAGAGACACAGCGAGAGAGGGAACACAAGCAGGGGGAGTGGGAGAGGGAGAAGCAGGCTTCCCGCCGAGCAGGGAGCCCGATGTGGGGCTCGATCCCAGGACCCTGGGATCATGACCTGAGCCGAAGGCAGACACTTAATGACTGAGCCACCCAGGCGCCCCAATAGGGCTTGTTTTTTAATCCATTCTGATACCCTGTGTCTTTTGATTGGAGCATTTAGTCCATTTACATTCAGAGTGATTATTCATAGATATGAATTTAATGCCATTATACTACCTGTAAAATCAGTGTTTCTGGAGATTTTCTCTGTTCCTTTATAGTCCTTATTACTTTTGGTCTTTCTTATCTACTCAAAGAGTCCCCTTTAATATTTCTTGCAGAGCTTGTTTAGTGGTTTAAACAAATTCCTTTAGTTTTTGTTTGTCTGGGAAACTGTTTATCTCTCCTTCCATTCTGAATGACAGACTCGCTGGATAAAGTATTCTTGGCTGCATATTTTTCCCATTCACCGTGTTGAATATATCATGCCACTCTCTTCTGGCCTGCCAAGTTTTTGTGAAGAGATCTGTTGCTACCCTTATTTGTCTTCCCTTGTAAGTTAGGGACTGCTTTTCCGGATTCTTTCTTTATCTCTTTATTTTGCAAATTTTACTATGATGTCTTGGTGTGGGCCAGCTTTTGTCGAATTTGACAGGAGTTCTCTGTGCCTCTTGGGTTTTGATGTCTGTTTCCTTCCCCAGATTACAGAAGTTCTCAGCTATAATTTGCTCAAATAAACCTTCTGCCCTTTTTTCCTTCTCTTCTTCTGGAACTCTATGATATGAATGTTATTATGCTTTAAGGACTCTCTGTGTTCCCTAAGTCTACATTCATGATCCAATACCTTTCTTTCCCTCTTCTTTTGAGCTTCATTTTTTTTTTTTTAAAGATTTTATTTATTTATTTGACAGAGAGAGACACAGCGAGAGAGGGAACACAAGCAGGGGGAGTGGAAGAGGGAGAAGCAGGCTCCTTGCTCTGGGAGCCCGATGCGGGACTCGATCCCGGGACCTGGGATCATGACCTGAGCTGAAGGCAGTCGCTTAACCAACTGAGCCACCCAGGCGCCCTGAGCTTCATTTTTTTTTTTGCCATAATTTTATCTTCTATACACTTATTAGTTCCTTTGCTTCTTCCATCCTTCTGGTCATTACCTTCAGTCAGCTTTGCATTTCAGTTATTGCATTTTTTATTTTGGCCTAATTAGTTTTTAGGTCTTTTATCTCTGAGGTATGGGACTCCCTGGTGTCTTCTGTGCTTTTCTCAAGCCCAGCTAGTATCCTTATGATGGTTGTTTTAGATTCTGGATCAGGCATATTACTTATAACTGTTTCCATTAGATCCCTGGCTGTGACCTTTTCTTGTTCTTTCTTTTGGGATGAATTCTTCCATCTTGGCATTTGTCTAAGGTCTCTGTCTTCTTAGGAAAGCCTGTTATGTTTCCTGCCCCTGAGAGTAATAGCTTTATGAAGAACCATTATATGATGTCCAGGGCCTGGATTTTCAGGAAGTGTTTCTGGTGTATGCTGTGTGTGCTCTGCTGTTGTGTTGTGGCTTCTCTTTCCCTCAGCCTGCAGTGTGAAGTGTTGGAACATTATCCAATATGTGGCGAGTTTCAACTAGGTGTGCTTTGGTCTGCTTGTTAATAGAGGCCTGATCCTATTTCCACTAGAGCTGAAGCTTTGCAGCTTTCTATGGTAAGTGGGCTTGGTACATGTAGGGGGTTTGAGCTGGTCTTCTGGGGGATGGGGGTCCTGCTGCTGATCTGACTCTCAGGCACTTGCACTATTAAAAAAGCACCTGCAGAGTGTAGGGCAGTGTAACTTGGTGTAAGCAGCTCTAGCCTCCACTGTGGGTGCTGTGATGCTCACTGAAGTCCATCTGCACTGATTGGCAGGGGATAAAAAATGGGGTCAGCCCACTCTCTCTTCCCTGGAGAGGAGATTTCACACCCACTGGTGTCCTGAAGCCCTCAAGAGGAGTGAACAATCTCCCCTCATGTGTCCCTGCCATCCCTCAGATCACAGCCTTCTGTGTTTGGGCCATCTGCCCATCCAGTGGTGCAATGTTCCCAGCTTTTATCTCAGGCATGCTGGCTTAGTTTCAAAACTAGAAATTTCAAGGCCTGGTATAGCACGGATCCACACTGAGCCTCGTGGAGAGGGTCTTGCCATGCTGTGGGTGGTGGTGTTTTGTCCCAGAAGAGCAGTCCCATGAATATGCAGGGGCTTGGAGTTTATGTTAAAGCACAGCAAAAACCTGGCATCCTGGTTAGCTGAACTCAGCAGGTGCCTCTCCCCCTATGCTAATGAAAAGGGCAGTGTAATGGCACCTGGTGGCTCTTTTGTCCCCTGAGAGGCAGTGCCATCTCTCCCAAATGCATTCTAAGAAGGGGAACTATCTCTCCCAGTGTGACCCAGGGGATCCTCAGACCATGCTGTCTGCTCCTGGGCCTCTGCCCTCTTTCTCCACAGGAGTACCACTAGGACCTCCAGGATCCACTGTGGCAATGGCATTAACTGCTAAAACTTCAGACTTTGAGCTCCTTTGCTTATAAATACTTGCAATAATCAGCCCCTCTTGTTTTCCCAGTCAGTTGTTTTGGGGAAGGGTTTATCTTGTGTAATCCCCTGCTGATTGTGTGTGCATGCGCTCTCTCTCTCTCTCTCCTCTCTTCATGATCAGGGCTCCCTCCCCTCCCCAGCATTCGTGGTTCTTTTCTCCCCCAAATCACATCTCCACACCTTCTACCTTCCATGATGTGGTTTCTTTTCTCCCTCTAGTTGTGCAGTTTGTTCTCTCAGCCCTCAGATTGATTTCTTTGGTGTTCAGAATGATTTGATATTTATCTAGCTGTGTTCAAGAGAGGGGGCAAGCATAGGGTCACCCTACTACTCTGCCATATTAATCTCAACCTTCCAGGAGCTTGGAGTTTAGAGTAAAGCACAGCAAAATGCCTGGGTCCAGGTTAGCTGCCCTCAGCAAGTGTCTTTCTCGCTATGCTTAAGGGGCAGGGGATTGTTATGGTGCCTGCAGACTCTTTTGTCCCCTGAGAGGCAATGCCACCTCTGCCAGATGCACTCCAAGAAGGAGGAATCATTTTTCCCAGTGCATCTTAGGGGATCCTCAGATTGTGTCTTCTGCTCCAGGGTCTCTGCCCTCCTCCATAGGAGCACTGTAGTGCTCACCGGGCTCAACACCAGCCACAGCATGGACTTCTAAAACTCATCCTTGGGCTCTGCTGGTGGTAAAAACTCATGATAATCAGCCCCTCTTTTTTTCCCACTGATTTTGGGGAATTGTTTTCTTTGTACAATCTCCGTGTGCACTGCTGTCTGTCTATCTGTCTATCTTGAATCTCTCTGTGATCAGGGCTCCCTCTCCTCTGCAGCCCCCCATGCCCTGCAATCCTCTTCTCCCCCAAATCATGTCTCCACACCTCCTATCTTCCATAAGGAAAATATTGATATTTATTTATCTATGTTCCAGGGACAAGGAAAGCATAGGGTCCTCCTCCTACTGCACCATCTTAACTCCCACCTGAAAGTAAATTTTAGCACTACTGTTGAGAATTATTTGACCATATATATGAAGGTTTATTTCTGGACACTCTATTCTCTTCCACTGGTGTATACGCCTATCCTTACGCCACATTGTTTTTTATTACTGTAGCTTTCTATAAGTTTTGAAATCAGGAAGCATGAGATCTCCAGTTTTGTTTTTCTTTTTCAAGATGGTTTTGTCTATTGGAGGATTCTTGAAATTCCATATGAATTTTTGGATGGATTTTTTTCTCTTTCTTCAAAAAATTCCTCTGGAATTTTGATGGGAATTGCCTTGAATCTGTGGATTACTTTGGACAGTACTAACATTTAATAAAATTAATTCTTCCAATCCATGAATACAAATGTCTTTCCATTTGTGTCTAATTTCTTTCAGCAACCTTTTGTAGTTTTCAGTGTACTTCTCTTTGGCCTCCTTTATTAAATGTATTCCTAGTTATTTTATTATTATATATGCTCTTGTAAATGGAATTGCTTTCTTAATTTTCTTGTATTATTGTTTATTATTAGCAGATAGAAATGCAACTGATTTTTGCATGTTGATTTTGTATTCTGCAACTTCACTGAGTTCACTTATTAGTTCTAACACTTTTATATCTTATCTATTTTTTAATATTTATTTATTTATTAGAGAGAGAGAAAGAGAGAGAGAGAATGAGTAGGGGGGAGGAGCAGAGGGAGAGGAAGAAGCAGAATTCCTGCTGAGCAGGGAGCCTGATGCAAGGCTAGATTACCCAGGAACCTGAGATCATGACTTGAGCTGAAGGCAGATGCTTAACCCACTGAGCCACCCAGGTGTACTAAGTGAAATAAGCAGAGAAAGACAATTATCATATGGTTTCACTTATATGTGGAACATAAGGAATAGCATGGAGGACATTAGGAGAAGGAAGGGAAAAATGAAGGGGGGGGATCAGAGGGGGAGATGAACCATGAGAGACTATGGACTCCAGGAAACAAACTGAGGGTTTTAGAGGGGAGGGGAATGGAGGGATGGGTTAGCTTGGTGATGGGTATTAAGGAGGGCACATATTGCAATGAGCACTGGGTGTTATATGCAAATGATGAATCATGGAATACTACATCAAAACTAATGAAGTACTGTATGGTGACTAACATAACATAATAAAAAAAATAAAGTATGACAATCTATCTTAAATACATATAAAATGTATATGTTGAGTTGAGATATATATATCTCAATGTAATCCTGGCCTCATAGAGGTAGTAAGTGTTCCTTTCATTTCAAGTTTTTGGAATATATTTTTTTTAAAGATTGAATTAATTCCTCTTTAAATGTTTGTTACAATCCACCAATGATGCTATCTGGTAGTGCATTTTCTCTGTTGGGAGGTTTTTGATTACTGATTGAATATCCTTATGAGGTATAATTCTATTCAAACTTTTATTTCTTCATGATTCATTCTTGGTAGGTTGTGTGTTTTTATGAATTTGTTGATTTCATCTAAGTTATCCAAGTTTTTGATATGCAATTGTTCATAGTATTCTCTCTTTTTTTGTTCATAGTATTCTCTTATAAGCCTTCTTAATTCTGTAAAATTAGTAGTCATGTCCACTCTTATTTCTAATTTCTGCTATTTGAGTCTTCTCTTTTTTTCTTAGTAAATCTAACTAAAGATATGTGAGTTTTGTTGATCGTTTCATAGAACCAACTCTTGGTTTTGTTGATTTCCCTTATTATTTTTCTATTTTATTTATTGAAGCTCCAATTTTTATTATTTTGTTACCTCTGATAGCTTTGGGTTATTAGTTTTTCTGGTAAATTGACCATTTTTATTATATAATGTTCTTCTTTGCCTCTTGTAACAGTTTTTTACTTTGTCTACTTTGATATTAGTTTTTTACTTTGTCTCTTTTGGATACTATTTGCATCTTTTTTCATCCTTTTTCAACCTAAGCATGCTCCTAAATCTAAGTTGAGTCACTGGCTGACAGCATACAGTTAGATTATGTTTGTTTCTTTTAAAACAGATTCTGCCAACATAGGTCTTTTTTGGGGGAGTTTAATTCATTTACAATTAAAGTAATTATTGTTGGTGAAAAACTTATTATTGCAATTTTGTTGTTTCCTGTGTTTATAGTTTTATTGTCTATCATTTTCTCCACTACCACCTTCCTTTGTGTTTAGATGATTTTTTGTAGTTACACATTTTGTTTCCCTTCTCATTGCCTTTGCTATATCTTCCATGTATATTTTTTTGTGGTTAATTACTATAAGAATTACATAAAACATCTTAATGTTATAATAATAATCAATTTCAAATTGATACCACTTTAACTTCAGTTGTATATAGAAACTACCCTTTACAGCTCTGCCTCCCTTACTTTGTTAGTGATGTTACAAAGTACATCTTTATACAATGTGTACCCATTGCCATAGACGTATAATTATTTTTAGGTATTTGTCTTTTAAATCCGTGGAAAACAAAAAGGTGATTCACAAACCAAAGTTAGAATAGTACTGGTTTTTATATTTGTCAATATATTTACCTTTCATGGAGAACTTTATTTTTTTGTAGGACTTTGAGCTTCCCTCTAGCATCTTTTCATTTCAACTTGAAGGACTCTGTTTCTTGTAGGGCAGGTCTTGTAGTAAAAAATGGCTGCTTATAAATGCCATAATTCCCTTAAGAGTCACTCTTCCCAGCTTCTTGGGGCCTTAGCTTTTATATTGTATTCCTCTGCCAGTATTTTCTTTTCCCCATTGTCTGTGGCCCTGTAAAAGTCACAAAGCAATGTTCATTGCTTCCCATGGCTTTTCCTAGCCTGAGATCTGAGTTCCATGTTAAACAACACAGGGACCAATCCTCCAGGCAACTCTCAGATAGGTTACAACATTGAAAAATAGGTCCACTTTTCTCTCTGGTTTGAGTGAGTAACTGCTTCCTTCAAACCACCCTAGCCTGGGAGAGAGTGGCTCAAGGGTAAGTAAAAATGCCACAAAATAGCTTTTTGAATGTGGTTTTTACTTGATTGGGTATATAGTTGGGTGCTATAGATATTTGTCTGATTTTCAGAACTCTTATAAAGTCATTTATTCAGTCTCTAGTTGTTTTTTAAAAAATGTTTCTATGGGGGAATATAGGTTTGGATCATCCTAGTCCACCATCTTGCTTAAAATTTTATCTCCTTCACTTTTGAATAATAATTTCACTGATACAGAACTTTAGATTGGTGGTTTTCTTCTTTTAATACTTTATACATTAACTCTCTTTGTGCTTACATGGTTTTAAAGGGAACTTTGATGTAATTATTATCCATGATCTGTTATAGGTATGGCTTTTTTTCAAGATTTTCTCTTTGATTTTATGCATTTTATGGTATAGATTTTTCTAGCACTTAATCATAGCATTCCCTGAGATTTCTAGATCTGTGGTTTTGTGTCTATCATTAATTGTGGGAAATTCTCAGTCATTATTGCTTCAAATATTGCTTGTTTCTTTCTCTCTTTCTGGTATTCTGTTTATACCTATGTTATGGCTTTTGTGATTGCCCCACAGTTCTTGATCATTTTGTTATGTACTTTTAATTTTTTTGTCTCTTTGCATTTCAGTTTTGGAGAGTTCTATAGATGTTTCTTTTGCTCATTGATTCTCTCCTTGGCTGTGTCCACTCTAGGAATGAGCACACCAAAGGCATTCTTCATTTCTATCACATTATATTTCATTTCTATCATTTCTTTTGCACCCTTCCTTAGAGTTTACATTTACCATCTGTTTTTGCATGTTGTCCATTTTTTCATTATACCCTTAGTATATTAATCATAGTTCTTTTAAATTCCAAGTCTCACAATTCCAACATCTCTGCCATATCCAGGTCTAGTTCTGATGCTTGTTTTGTCTCTTCAAACTGTTGTTTTTTAGTATGCATTGCAATTTTTTTGTTCAAAGACAGACATGATATGCTGGGTAAAGGGAATAGGCAAATAGTTCTTTAGTGTGAGGTTTTATATTTATCTTGCTAGGGGTTAGGCTACGTTGCTATTTCCTATAAGTGTCAGTGGGTAAAATTTCCTCTGATGTTCTTGTTTTTGTCTTTTCTGTTGTTATTTGGGTCTTTCTAGAAACTTCTGAAGTAAAGTCTGTGATGTTCAGTTCTTTCAATTGTATTCCCATTATTATACAGGAGTCTGACTGATGTGGTGATATGATATGGGGGAGGGGTACAGAGAATGTTCTATTATCCTATGATTAGGTCTCAGTGTGTTAAGGTGCTTCTGCTTGATGGCTGTGACTTTTAGAAGTGCCTCTCATTTTCCTCCCCACCTCCACTAGTTGAGACATGAAGGCTAGAGGGGACTGGAGTTGGGTGTTTCCCTTCTCCCAGCTTAGCTAGGTTCTGGCAAAATCCCAGTCAGTTAGATCCTGGTGAACATTTCTTTTGAGGGCAGGCCTTCTTAAAAAGAACAAAATGCTCTGGGTATATTTCAAAATGGATACAGTCCCCTTACCCCCGCAGGAAGCATGAGGGGATTTTCCTCCATTATCTGTGGTGAGAAGCTGGTAGGGCTCCTGGTGGTAAAACATAATATTGTGGAGTTACTCTTAAAATTGGGTACACTTGGAGGTTGTTTTTTTTTCCTTCACTCTTAAACTTGTGTACACAGAATCTCCAGTAATTCTTCAATTAAATTTTAAGTTTTCCTAACTGGTACTGGTTCCCATTGAGGTTTTTGCTCATGGGTTTCTGCTCTGATAAACTGTGATTCCTCTGTATCTGCCTGCCTCTCCAATTTTGGGGGAAGTAGTTTGCCCTGTGATCTCAATTCTATAATGGATCTTTTAAAAAAAGCTGTGGATTTCAGTTTGTTCAGCTCTTTTCTTGTTTATTGGATGGAAGTGATGAGTTTCAAGTTCCTTACATGCTGGAACAGAAACATAAATTCCTTCAGTGTGTTTTAAAATGTCCTTTGAGACTTCCTGTTTGTTCCATGGATTATTTAGAAGTGTGTTTATTAATATCAGTGTTAAGAGATTTTTACGTTATTGTTCTATTATTGATTTCTAGTTTCATTACACTGTGGTCAGAACACACACTCTATATGATTATAATTCTTCTAAATTTGTTGAGTTTGTTTTATGGCCCAGGATACGTTCTTTTTTTTTTTTTTTTTTTGATATATGTTCTGTCAGAGCTTGAAAAGAATATGTATTCTACTGTTGTGGGATGGAGTGCTCAATATATGTCAATCAGATCCTGTTGATTGATTGTATTTTTCAGTACTATATTCTTGCTGATTTTCTGTCTAGTAGTTTTATCAGTTGCTGAAAGGTGGAACTGCAGTTCCCAACTAATATTTTGGATTTATTACTCCTTTCCTGTCTATCAGTTTTTATTTTATGTAGTTTGAGTTTCTTTTGTTTGGTTTGTACACATTTAGGATCATTATGTCTTTCTGATGAATTAATCCTATAATAATTATATTATATCCCTCTTTATAGTAATTTTCTCTACTATAAAGTATACTTTACTAGATGTTAATATACCCAATGATTTTTCCATTCCTTTTCAATCTACCTGTGTTGAATTTGAAGTGTTTCTCAATATGTATAGTTGCATTTTTAATTTCATTCTTCTAATCTGTCTTTTGATTGATATGTTCAGACCATTTACATTTAAGGTAGTTGTTGAAATGTTAGGGCTTAAGTTGGCCATTTTATTATTTCTCTGTGTTTCCTTTGGTTCTATTTCATGGATTCCTATGGGTTACTTGGACATTTTTAAGATTCTATCTTGATTTATTTATAGTGCTTCCAAGTGTATCTTGTTATATAGTTTTGTAGTGGTTTTTCTGGTTATTAAAATATACCTATGTGACTTATCACAGCCTACGAGTATTAACATTTTACCACTTCTGTGAAGTATGGAAACTTTACTTCCATTTAAGTTCTTTACCCTCCTGCTTTTTAAATAGTATTGTCATGTATCAGATGGTGTGATAATTTTTGTTTCACTTGTCAAATATAATTTATAAAACTCATAAGGAGAATGTTCTATTGTAGGTACCCATATTCTGTTTTCTATTGTTCTTTCTTACTGATGCTCCAATATTTCTTTATTCTTTCCTTTCTGTTGAAGAAATTTATTTAGCCAGTCTATAAGAGTAGGTCTGCAAGCAACAAATTCTTTGTTTTCCTTTATCTGGGGATTTCTTATTCTTATGCATTCCTGAAAGATAGTTTCACTGACTTTGGAATTTGCAGTTCAGAGTATTTTCTTTCAGCAGTTGGTAAATGTCCTTTTTTCTGGATTCATATGAAAAATTCACACTCATTTGAATTGGTATTCTCCTATAAAACCTTATAGATAATATGCCATTTCTCTCTGGCTGTTTTCATTATTTTTTTCTTTGTCTTTAGTTTTTAGAAGTTTAATTATGATGTGCCCTGGCATGAATTTATTTGGATTTATTTTCTTTGGGTTTTGCTCAGCTTCTTAAATCTGTAGGTTTGCATCCCTTTTACTAAATTTGGGATGTTTGGGCCATTATGTATTCAAATACTCTTTTAGCCCCACTCTGTCTTTTCCTTCTCTGAGTTCAGAAATGTGAATGATTTTTTTTTTTAATTGTTACACAGGTTCCTGAGGCTCTGGCCATTTTTTAAAGTTAATTTTCTCTGTTTTTCAGGTTTGTTAAATTTTATCGATCTGTCCTTAAATTCATGGATTCTATCTTCTGTTATCTCCATTCTACAGGGATCCCATTCAGAAGGTTTTTGTTTTTCTGTTTTTGATATTGTGTTTTTTAGTTGTATAATTTCTCTTTTTAAATTACCTATTTCTTTGCTAAGACTTTTTATTATTTCATTTGTTTTGAAATAATTTTAATTGCAATTTCAGTAGTTTATATTATGGCAGTTTTATTTATTTTTTATTTTTTTTATTATGTTCAGTTAGCCAGCATATAGTACATCATAAGTTTTTGTTGTAGCATTCAATGATTCATTAGTTGTGTATAACACCCAGTGCTCATCCCAACATGTGCCATCCTTAATACCCACCACCTGGTTACCCCATCCCCCCACATCCCTCCCTTCTGTAATCCTCAGTTTGTTTCTCAGAGTTCAGAGTCTCTCATGGATTGTCTCCCTCTCTGATTTCTTCCCAGTTTTCTTTCCCTTCCTCTGTGGTACTCTGCTCTATTCCTTATGTTCCACATATGGGTGAAACCATATGATAATAGTCTTTGCTTGACTTATTTCATTTAGCATAATCCCTTCCAATTCCAACCATGTCAATGCAAATGGTGGATATTCATCTTTTCTGATGGGTGAGTAATATTCCATTGTATATATGTACCATGTACTCTTTATCTATTGATCTGTTGAAGGGCATCTCCATTCCTTCCACAATTTGGCTATTGTGGACGTTGCTGTTATGAACATTGGGGTGCATGTGCCCTTTCATTTTATTACATCTGTATCTTTCGGGTAAATACCTTGTAGTGCAAACGTTGGGTCATAGGGTAACTCTATTTTTAACATCTTGAGGAACCTCCATACTGTTTTCTAGAGTGGCTGTACCAACTTGCATTCCCACCAATACTGTAAGAGGATTTCCCTTTTCTCCACAACCTTGTCAACACTTGTTTCCTGTATTGTTAATTTTGGCCATTCTAACTGGTGTAAGGGGGTATCTCATTGTATGAAACCAGAAGAGACCCCAAATTGCCAGGGGAATGTTGAAAAAGAAAACCAATGCTGGGGGCATCACAATGCCTGACTTTGAGCTATATTACAAAGCCATAGTCATCAAGACAGTATGGTATTGGCACAAAAACAGACACATAGATCAATGGAACAGAATAGAGACCCCAGAAATGGATCCTCATCTCTATAGTCAACTAATCTTCAACAAAGCAGGAAAGAAAATCCAATGGACAAAAGGCAGTCTCTTCAATAAATGGTGCTGGGAAAACAGGACAACCACATGCCGAAGAATGAAACTAGACCATTCTCTAACACCATACACAAAGATAAACTCAAAATGGATCAAAGACCTCAATGTGAGACAGGAATCTATCAAAATCCTAGAGAAGAACATAGGCAGTAACCTCTTTGACATTGGCCGAGGCAACATCTTTCAAGACACATCTCTAAAGGCAAGGGAAACAAAAGCAAAAATGAACTTTTGGGACTTTCATCAAGATAAAAAGCTTTTGCACAGCAAAGGAAACAGTCATCAAAACTAAGTGGCAGCCTATGGAATGGGAGAAGATATTTGCAAATGACATTTTGGATAAAAGACTGATATCCAAGATCTATAAAGAACTCAAAACTCAAAATCCCAAAAGCAAATAATCCAGTCAAGAAATGGGCAGAAGACGTGAACAGGCACTTCTCCAAAGAAGACATACAAATAGCTAACAGACACAAGAAAAAATGTCCAACCTCACTAGCCATCAGGGAAATACAAATCAAAACCACAGTGAGATACCATATTATGGCAGTTTTAAATTCCACGTCATATAATTACAATATTTGATTCATGTTGATATTCATATCTGTTGATTTTCTTTTCTTAATCAAATTGTGACTTTCCTGACTCTTGGTATTATGTGTGATTTTCTACAGTATTCCAGATATTTTGTTTAGTATGCTGGGAGAATCCGGGTTCTATTTAAATCTTCTGTTTTGGGGATGGAAAATGGTAGAAGAGTAGGGGACTCTCATTTCACCTGGTGCCTTGAATTCAGTTAGATATCTATCAAATCATTCTGAACACCTGTGAATTCAACCTGAGATTTAAGAAAAGAATTGCTGCAATTCTACAAATAGGAAAGCGACCACTTTTTGCAAGTGTCACAGAAAGCCATCAGGGGGAAAAAGCCACAGAGAGCAACTTGAAGCAGCTTACACTGAACCTGAAACCCTGGCAAGGGGTGGTGCAACTCCGTCCAGGCAAAAACACCTGAGAATCAATGCAACAGGCCCCTCCCCCAGAAGACCAGCAGGAACATCAGGTGAATACCAAGTTTATGGATCACACATAACTGAAAAACTCCTGTGCTAGGGGAAAAAAAGTATATACAATTCGAGGTTTCTTCTTACAATACTTCAGTCTTTAAGCTTCAAATTTTCTTTTTCTTTTTTTCCCTTCAAATAGTTTATTTTATTAACTCTCTTTAAATATTTTTTTAATTTTCATTTTTACATTTAATTTTATAGATATATTCTTCATTTTTGGCTTTCTTTCATTGCATCTAAATTTATTTTTGTATATATATATGTTTTTCTTTCTTTATAATTTTAGCATCTAGCATTTGTTATATTATATCCTCTCTTCTCTCCCCCCACCTTTTTTCCTTTTTTGGTTTTTGATCTCTTTGGATTCCTCTAGTCTATACATCATTGTGGTCATGGTTGATATTTTTGATTTTGTTCTCTCATTCATCTATTCTCCTCTGGAAAAATGACTAGAAGGAGGAATTCACAACAAAATAAAGAACCAGAGGTAAAAATATCTGCCATAGATTTAATCGATATGGATATAAGTAAAATGTCAGACCTACAATTCAGAATAATGATTATAAAGTTACTAGTTGGGCTTGAAAAAAGCATAAAAGACACAAGAGAACCCCTTAATGCAGAAATAAAATCTAATTAGGCCCAAATTAAAAATGCTATAACTGACATGCAGTCTAAAATGGACGTTCTAACAGCTAGGGCAAATGACACAGAAAGGAGAGTCAGTGACATAGAAGACAAAATGATAGAAAGGAAGGAAGCTGGGGAAAAAGGGGAAAACAACAAATGGACCATGAGGGGAGGCTTTGAGAAATAAGCAACACCATAAAGAGAAACAATATTAGAATTATTGTGGTCCCAGAGGAAGAAGAAAGACAGACTGGGACAGAAAGTATATTTGAGCAAATCCTAACTGAGAGTTTCCTTAATATGGGGAAGGAAAGAGGCATTCAAGTCCAGGAGCCACAGAGAACTTCCCTCAAAATCAATAAAAATAAATCAACACCCTGACACATAATAGTGAAGCTTGCAAATTTCAGACATAAAGAAGATCCTGAGAGGGTCAAAGATGTTGGAAGAGTAGGGGACCCTATTCCAACTGGTCTCCTGAATTGAGCTGGATATCTACTAGACCACCTGGAAGACCCACAAAATCAGCCTGAGATATAAGAAGATAGATCTGGATCTCTACAAACAGAATATTGCAGGTGATTGGTTTCAAGGTATGAAGTGGGGAGCCGTGATTATGTGGACAGATATCAGAAGATAAACCAAAGGGGGAGGGAGCCTCTGGGGTCCTGCACCACCAGAGTGCAAAAGCCTCCCCCACTGGGGACCAGGCACAGACTCACAGACCAGTAGTGGTGGGGAAAGGACTTTAGGGCAGCCCCCTGGACTGAAACCTGGAGTTGCAGGGGCGCATGTGTGAAGTGGAAGTGGCTGGTGGTTTTAGAAGCACAAAGGGCAGAGACGTGCCTGGACCTGGAAGCAAGGGCTGGGAGTGCTGCTGTGGGGCGCACAACCCAGGACGCAGTGGTTTTAGTGGCACAGATAGAAATGGAGACAGTGTGTCCTGAAGCTCACTGAAGAACAGACTGCAACCTCTCTGTTCTGAGGCAGAGGGTTGGAAATGGTCTCTTCTGCTCTGATTCTCAGAAGAGATGGGGAAAGCCATGAGACAACAAAAGCCACCCCAAAAATGGTTTTCACTGAGCCCATCCCCCCCACTGAGAGCAGGGCAACTCTGCCCAAACAAGGTTGTCTGGGTAACAGCGTGGCAGGTCCCTCCCCCAGAAAACAGGCTGGGAGAACAAGAGGCCAACAACCCTAAGGTCCCTATATAACAGGTGCAACTTGCTTGGGTTCTGGTCAATAATTTGGACTCTGTACATTTGCTCAACCATGCCTCAAAAGAATGACTAAGAGGAGGAACCCCCAAAATAGGAAAGACTCAGAAAATGGGACTTCTGCCACGGATTTACAAATGGATATAGATATAAGCAAGATGTCGGAAACAGACTTCAGGGAAACAGTTATAAAGACGATAGCTAGAATGTAGAAATTGATTAATGGCAACATAGAGTCTCTAAAGGCAGAAATGAGAGTGGAACTGGCAGAACTTAAAAATGCTATCAATGAGATCCAATCTAATCTAAATAATCTAATATCTAGGGTAAATGAGACAGAAGAACATATTAGTGATATAGAAGACAAACTGATAGAAAAGAAGGAAAATGAGGTGGCCTGGGAGAAATAGCTTAAAATCTATGAAAACAGAATTGGAGAAATAAGTAACGCCATGAAACATTCCAATGTCAGAATTATTGGGATCCCCGAGGTGGTGGAGAGAGAGAGAAAACTAGAAGATATATTTGAGCAAATTGTAGCTGAGAACTTCCTTAATCTGGAGAATGAAACAAACATTCATGTCCTAGAGGCAGAGAGGACCCCTCCCAAGATCAAGGAAAACAGGCAACATGTGGGCATGTAATAGTAAAACTCGCAAATCTTAGAACCAAGGAAACCATCTTAAGGGTACTTAGGAGGAAGAGATTCCTTATGTACAGAGGGAGGAACATCAGAAAATGTCAGACTTATCCACAGAGACCTGGCAAGCCAGAAAGGCCTGGCAAAACATATTCAAGGTACTAAATGAAAAGAACATGCAGCCAAGAACACTTTATCTGGCAAGGCTGTCATTTAGAATGGATGGAGACATGCAGAGCTTCCAGGACCAGCAGAAACCGAAAAAATAGATGACCACTAAGTTGGCCCTGCAAGAAATATTAAGTGGGGTTTTATAAAAGAAGAAAGACCCCAAGAGTGATATAGAAAGGAAATTTACAGAGACAATCTATAAAACAAGGACATCACAAGCAACATGATGACAATAAATACATATCATTCAATAATCACTCTCAACGTGATTGGCCTAAATGTTTCCATAAAACAGCACAGGGTTGCAGGTTGGATAAAAAGACAGGACCCATCCATATCCTTCCTACAAGAGACTCATTTTGAACCTACAGATACATCTAGACTGATGCCACTGAACCTCAAAAGAAAGCTGGGGTAGCAATTCTCATATCAGACAAATTAGATTTTAAGCTCAACAGTGTAGTTAGGGACACAGAAGGACACTGTATCATTCTTAAAGGGTCTTTTAAACAAGAAGATCTAACAATTGTGAATATCTATGCCCCCAACATGAGAGCAGCCAACTACATAAGCCAATGGTCAAACAAAATAAAGAGTCATACTGATAATAATACGTTAATTGTAGGAGCACTCAATACTCCACTCTCAGCAACAGACAGATCATCTAAGCAGAAAATCAACAAGGAAACAAGAGCTTTGAATGACACAGTGAACCAGATGGACCTCACAGATACATACAGAACATTCCACTGTAAAACAACAGAATACTCATTCTTCTTGAGTGCAAATGGAACTTTCTTCAGAATAGACCACATACTGGGTCACAAATCAGGTCTCAACTGATACCAAAAGATTGAGATTATTCCCTGCATATTTGGACCATAATGCTTTAAAACTGGAACTCAATCAGAAGAAAAAAAATTGGAAAAAATTCAAACACTTGGAAGCTAAAAACCACCATGATTAAGAATGTTCACATCAACCAGGAAATCAAAGAAGAACTTACACAATTCATGGAAACCAACGAGAATGAAAACACATCGGTCCAAAACCGATGGGATACTGTAAAGGCGGTCCTAAGGGGGAAATTCATAGCCATCCAAGCCTCACTCAAAAAAAAAAAAAAACAGAAAAATCCTGAATTCACAAACTAAATTTGCACCTTAAAGAACTAGAGAAAAAGCAACAAATGATGCTTAATCCATGCATTAGAAGAGAAATAATGAAGATCAGAGCAGAGATCAATAAATTAGAAACCAGAAATACAGTAGAGCAAATAAACAAAACTAGAAGCTGGTTCTATGAAAGAATTAATAAGATTGATAAACCACTGGCCAGATTTATCCATAAGAAAAGAGAAAGGACCAAAATTAATAAAATTATGAATGATGGGGGAGATATCATGACTAACACCAAGGAAATAGAAACAATTATCAGAAACTATTATCAGCAACTATATGCCAATAAATTAAACAACCTGAAAGAAATGGATGCCTTCCTAGAAACCTTTAAACTACCAAGACTGAAACAGGAAGAAATACAAAACCTGAATAGACCCATAACCAGTAACGAGATTGAAGCAGTGATCAAAAACCTCCCCAAAAACAAGAGTCCAGGGCCTGATGGATTCCCTGAGGAATTCTACCAAACATTCAAAGAAGAAATAATACCTATTCTCCTGAAGCTGTTCCCAAAAATAGAAACAGAAGGAAAAATTCCAGACTCAGTCTATGAGGCCAGCATTACCTTAATCCCCAAACCAAGCAAAGACCCCATCAAAAAGGAGAATTTCAGAATGATATCCCTCATGAATATGGATTCCAAAATCCTCAGCAAAATCCTAGCTAATAGAATCTAACAATACATTAAAAGGATTATCCACCATGACCCAAGTTGGATTTATCCCCGGGATGCAAGGGTGGTTCAACATTCGCAAATCAATCAAAGTGATAGAACACATTAATAAGAGGAGGGAGAAGAAACATATGGTCCTCTCAATTGATGCAGAAAAAGCATATGACAAAATACAGCATCCTTTCCTGATTAAAACTCTTCAGAGTATAGGGATAGAGGGAAAATTCCTCAATGTCATAAAAACCACATATGCAATGCCCACAGCAAATATCATCCTCGATGGGGAAAAGCTGAGAGCCTTTTCCTTAAGGTCAGGAACACGACAAGGATGCCCCCTCTTGCCAATATTGTTCAACATAGTACTAGAAGTCCTAGCAACAGCAATCGGACAACAAAAAGAAATAAAAGGTATTCAAATTGGCAAAGAAGTCAAACTCTGTCTTTTTGCAGATCACATGATACTTTATGTGGAAAACCCAAAAGACTCCACCCCGAAATTACTAGAACTCATACAGTAATTCAGTAATGTGGCAGGCTACAAAATCAATGCACAGAAATCAGTTGCTTTCCTATACACTAACAATGCAACTGTAGAAAGAGAAATTAGAGAAATGATTCCATTTACAATAACACCAAAAACCATAAGATACCTCAGAATAAACCTAACCAAGGAGGTAAAAGATATCTATGCCTTCCCTAAGAACTACAGAACACTCATGAAAGAAATTGAAGAAGACATAAAAAGATGGAAAAGCATTCCATGCTCATGAATTGATGAATAAATATTGGGAAATGTCTATGCTGCCCAGAGCAATCTATACGCCATCCTGATCAAAATTCCAATGACTTTTTTCAAAGTGCTAGAACAAAAAATCTTAAAATTTGTATGGAATCAGAAAAGACCCCGATTCACCAAGGAAAGTTGAAAAAGGAAAACAAAGCTGGGGGCATCACGTTGCCTGATTTCAAGCTATATTACAAAGCAGTGATCACCAAGACAGCATGGTACTGGCACAAAAGCAGACATAGAGACCAATGGAACAGAATAGAGAGCCCAGATATGGACTCTCAGCTCTATGGTCAAATAATATTCGACAAAGCAGGAAAAAATATGCAATGGAAAAAAGACAGTCTCTTCAATAAATGCTGGGAAAACTGGACAGCTATATACAGAAGAATGAAACTCGACCATTCTCTAACACCATACACAAAGATAAACTCAAAATGAATGAAAGACCTCAATGTGAGGCAGGAATCCATCAAAATCCTAAAGGAGAACATAGGTAGTAACCTCTTCGACATCAGCCAAAACAACTTCTTTCAAGACATGTCTCTAAAGGCAAGGGAAACAAAAGCAAAAATGAACTTTTGGGACTTCATCAAGATGAAAAGCTTCTGCACAGCAATGGAAACAGTGAACAAAACAAAGAGGCAGCCCACGGAGTGGGAGAAGATTTTTGCAAATGACACTACAGACAAAGGGCTGATATCCAAGATTTATAAAGAATTTCTCAAACTCATCACCAAAAAAACAAATAATCAAGTGAAGAAAAGGGGCAGAAAACATGAACAGACACTTCCCAAAAGAAGACATACAAATGGCTAACAGACACATAAAAAAATGTTCATCATCATTAGCCATCAGCGAAATTCCAATCAAAACTTCATTGAGATACCACCTTACACTAGTTAGAATGGCAAAAATTAACAAGACAGGAAACAACAAGTGTTGGCAAGGATGTGGAGAAAGGGGAACACTCTTACAATGTTGGTGGGAATGCAAGTTGGTACAGCCACTTTGGAAAACAGTGTGGAGGTTTTTCAAAAAGTTAAAAATTCAGCTACCCTATGACCCAGCAATTGCACTACTGGGTATTGACCCCAAAGACAGATGTAGTGAAAAGAAGGGCCATATGCACCCCAATATTCTTAGCAGCAATGTCCACAATAGCCAAAGTGTTGAAAGAGCCAAGATGCCCTTCAACAGATGAATGGATAAAGAAGATGTGGTCCATATATACAATGGAATATTACTCAGCCATCAGAAAGGATGAATACCCAACTTTTGCCTCAACATGTATAGGACTGGAGGGGATTATGCTAAGTGAAATAAGTGAAGCAGAGAAAGTCAATTATCGTATGGTTTCACTTATTTGTGGAACGTAAGGAAGAGTATGGAGGACATTAGGCAAAGGAACGGAAAAATGAACCTGGGAAAATAGAGGGTGAGTTGAACCATGAGAGATTATGGGCTTCAGGAAACAAACTGAGGGTTTTAGAGGGGAGGGGCGTGGGAGGATGGGTTAGTCCAGTGATGGGTATTAAGGAGAGCACATATTGCATGGAGTACTGGGTGTTGTACTCAACAATGAATCATTGAATACTACATCAAAAACTAATGATGTACTGTATGGTGACTAAGATAACATAATATATTTAAAAAAAAGAGAGAGAGAAGATCCTGAATGCAGCTCGAGGCAAGAGCTCCTTAACCTACACTGGTAGAAACATAAGACTGGCAGCACATCTATCCGATGAGTCCTGGTAGGCCAGAAAGGGCTGTTATGATATATATTCACAGTACTAAATGAGAAAAACATGCACCCAAGAATATCTTATCTGAAAAGGCTGTCATTCAGAATGGAAGGAAAGATAAACACCTTCCAGGACAAAGACAAACATAAGGAATTTTTGATCACTAATGCTGCCATGCAAGAAATAATCAAGGGGATCTCGTAAGAGAAGCAGGAGCCCAAAAGTAATATAGACCAGAAAGGAACAGAGAATATACAGAAACAGTGATTTACAGGTAATACAATGGTACTAAATTCATATCTTTCAATAGTTACTCCAAATGTAAATGGGCTACATGCTCCAATGAAAGACACAGGGTATCAGATTGGATTAAAAAACAAGACTCTTCCATATGCTCTGTACATGGCACTCATTTTAGACAAAATGACACCTCCCCATTGAAAGTGACAGGGTGGAGAATCATTTACCATGATTATGGACCTCAAAAGAAAGCAGAGGTAGCAATCCTCATATCAGACAAATTAGATTTTAAATGAAGACTGTAGTAAGAGATAAGAGGGACACTGTATCATATAGAAAGGGTCTATACAACAAGAAGATTTAACAATTATAAATATTTATGCTCCTACTTGGGAGCAGCCAGTTATATCCACCAATTAACCCAATTAAAGAAACACATTGATAATAATACAATAATAGGAGGGGACTTCAACACCCCACTCACAGCAAAGGACAGATCATCTAAGCAGATCAACAAGGAAACAAAGACTTTGAATAACCCATTGGTCAGATGGACTTCACAGATAATATACAGAGCATTCCATCCTAAAGCAACAGAATACATATTTTTCTCTAGTGCATTTGGAACATTCTCCAGAAAGGATCACATACTGGGTCACAAATCAGGTCTCAAATGGTATCAAAAGATTAGGATTATTCCTGGCATATTTTCAGACCACAATGCTTTGAAACTTGAAATCAGTCCCAAGAGGAAATTTGGAAGGAACTCAAACACTTGGAGGTTAAAGAGCATCCTACTAAAGAATGGATGGGACAACTGGGACATTAAGGAAGAATTAACAAAATTCATGGAAACAAATGAAAATGAAAACACCACTGTTAAAAACCTTTGGATTTCAACAAAGGGAGTCCTATGGTGGAAGTACATAGCAATACAAGCCTTTCTCCAGAAATTACAAAAGTCTCAAATACACAAGCTAACCTTATCCTAACAGAGCTGGAGAAAAAACAGTAAATAAAGCCTAAGCCCAGCAGAAGAAGAGAAAAAATAAAGATTAAGGCAGAAATTACTGAGATAGAAACCAAAAGAATACTAGAACAGATCCATGAAACTGGAAGCTGATTCTTTGAAAGAATTAATATGATTGATAAACTCCTAGCCAGAGTTATCAAAAAGAAAAGAGAAAGGACCCAAATTAATAAAATCATGAATGAAAGAAGAGAGATCACGACCAACATCAAGGAAATACAATCTTAAGAACATATTATGAGCAGGGCGCCTGGGTAGCTCAGTCATTAAGCGTCTGCCCTCGGCTCAGGTCATGATCCCAGGGTCCTGGGATCGAGCCCCGCATCAGGCTCCCTGCTCTGCAGGAGATCTGCTTCTCCCTCTCCCGCTCCCCCTGCTTGTGTTCCCTCTCTTGCTATCTCTCTCTCTGTCAAATAAATAAATAAAATCTTTTTAAAAAAAGAGAACATATTATGAGCAACTATATGCCAAAAAATTAGACAATCTGGAAGAAACTGATGCATTCCTAGAAACTTATAAACTGCCAAAACTGAAACAGGAAGAAATAGGAAACCTAAACAAATCAGCAAGGAAATCAAAGCAGTAATCAAAAATCTCCCAACAAACAATAGTCTAAGGCCAGATGGCTTCCCAGGGGAATGCTGCCAAACGTTTAAAGAAGAAATAATACCTATTCTTCTGAAGATGTTTCAAAAAATAGAAATGGAAGGAAAACTTCTAAACTCATTTTAAGAGGCCAGCATTACCTTGAAGCCAAAACCAGACAAAGACCCCACCAAAAAGGAGAATTACAGACCAATATCCCTGATGAATATGGATGCCAAAATTCTTACCAAGAACAGGATCCAATAATACATTAAAAATATTGTTCACCATGATCAAGTGGGATTTATTCCTGGGATGCAAAGGTGGCTCAACAGCTACAAATCAATCAACGTGATACATCATATTAATAAAAGAAAGGACAAGAACCACATGACCTTCTCAACTGGTGCAGGAAAAGCATTTGACAAAATATAGCATCCTTTCTTGGTTAAAAGTCTCCACAGTGTAGGGATAGAAGGAACATATCTCAATATCATGAAAGCCATCTATGAAAAGCCCACAGCGAATATCATCCTCAATGAGAAAAAACTAAGAACTTTTCTGCCGAGGTCAGGAACACGACAGGGATGCCCATTCTCACCACTGTTGTTCAGCATACTACTAGAAGTCCTAGCCTCAGCAATCAGACAACAAAAAGAAATAAAAGGTATTCAAATTGACAAAGAAGTCAAACTCTCATTCTTTCCAGATGACATGATAATTTATGTGGGATACCCAAAAGACCACACCCCAAAATTGCTAGAACTCACACAGGAATTGAGCAATTGGCAGTATATAAAATCAATGCATAGAAGTCATCTGCATTTCTATACACTAACAGTGAGGCAGAAGAAAGAGAAATCAAGAATTGATCCCATTTACAATTGCTCCAAAACCCGTAAGATACCTAGGAATAAACCTAACTGAAGAGGTAAAGAATCTGTACTATAAAAACTACAGAACATGTATGAAAGAAATTGAGGAAGACATAAAGAGATAGAAAAACATTCCATGCTCATGGATTTTCTGGAAGAATAAATATTGTTAAAATTTCTATGCTATCCAGAGCAATCTACACATTCAGTGCAGTCCCTATCAAAAGACTATCAACATTTTTCACAGAGCTGGAACAAATAATCCTAAAATTTGTATGGAACCAGAAAAGACCCTAAATAGGCAGAGGAATGTTGAAAAAGAAACCTGAAGGGGGCGCCTGGGTGGCTCAGTCATTGGGCGTCTGCCTTCGGCTCAGGTCATGATCTCAGGGTCCTGGGATCGAGCCCCGCATCAGGCTCCCTGCTCGGCAGGAAGCCTGCTTCTCCTTCTCCCATTCCCCCTGCTTGTGTTCCTTCTCTCGCTGTGTCTCTCTCTGTCAAATAAATAAATAAAATCTTAAAAAAAAAAAAAAAAGAAACCCGAAGCTGGTGGCATCACAATGCCCGACTTCAAGCTATATTAAAATGCTGTAATCTTCAAGACAGCATGGTACTGGCACAAAAACAGACATATAGATCAATGGAACAGAATAGAGAACCCAGAAATGGACCCTCAACTCTATGGTCAAGTCATCTTCAACAAAGCATGAAAAAATACCATCTCTTCAAAAAATGGTGTTGGGAAAATTGGACAGCTACCTGTAGAAAAATGAAACTGGACTATTTTCTTACACTGTATACAGAGATAAACTCAAAATGGATGAAAGCCCTTAATGTGAGACAGGAATTCATCAAAATCCTAGAGGAGAACACAGGCAGCAACCTCTTTGACCTCGGCCACAGAAACTGCTTGCAAGACACATCTCTAATTTATTATTATTTTTTTATTGTTATGTTAATCCCCATACATTATATCATTAGTTTTAGATGTAGTGTTCCATGATTCATTCTTTGTGCATAACACCCAGTGCTCCATGCAGAACATGCCCTCCTCAATACCCATCACCAGGCTAACCCATCCTCCCACCCCCCTCCCCTCTAGAACCCTCAGTTTGTTTTTCAGAGTCCATCGTCTCTCATGGTTCGTCTACCCCTCCGATTTCTCCCCCTTCATTCTTCCCCTCCTGCTATCTTCTTCTTTTTTTTTTCCTTAACATATATTGCATTATTTGTTTCAGAAGTACAGATCTGAGATTCAACAGTCTTGCACAATTCACAGTGCTTACTAGAGCACATACCCTCCCCAGTGTCTATCACCAGTCACCCCATCCCTCCCACCCCACCCCCCACTCCAGCAACCCTCAGTTTGTTTACTGAGATTAAGAATTCCTCATATCAGTGAGGTCATATGATACATGTCTTTCTCTGTTTGACTTATTTCGCTCAGCATAATACCCTCCAGTTCCATCCATGTCCTTGCAAATGGCAAGATCTCATTCCTTTTGATGGCTGCATAATATTCCATTGTATATATATATACCACATCTTCTTTATCCATTCATCTATCGATGGACATCTTGGCTCTTTCCACAGTTTGGCTATTGTGGACATTGCTGCTATAAACATCGGGGTGCACGTACCCTTTCAGATCCCTACTTTTGTATCTTTGGGGTAAATACCCAGTAGTGCATTTGCTGGATCATATGGTAGCTCTATTTTCAACTTTTTGAGGAACCTCCATACTGTTTTCCAGAGTGGCTGCACCAGCTTGCATTCCCACCAACAGTGTAGGAGGGTTCCCCTTTCTCCGCATCCCCACCAACATCTGTCGTTTCCTGACTTGTTCATTTTAGCCATTCTGACTGGTGTGAGGTGGTATCTCATTGAGGTTTTGATTTGGATTTCCCTGATGCCGAGTGATATTGA
This sequence comes from Neomonachus schauinslandi, assembly GCF_002201575.2. Classification (NCBI taxonomy): domain Eukaryota; kingdom Metazoa; phylum Chordata; class Mammalia; order Carnivora; family Phocidae; genus Neomonachus; species Neomonachus schauinslandi. Next base: position 76,383,682 of record NC_058419.1, on the reverse strand, counting down.
GCTCTTTTTTATGGCAAGACACATCTCTAAATACAAGGGAAAGAAAAGCAAAAATGAACTTTTGGGACTTTATCAAGATTAAAAGCTTATGCACAGCAAAGGAAACAGTCAACAAAACTAAAAGGCAATTTACAGAATGGGAGAAAATATTTGCAAATGTAATATTAGATAAAGGGTTAGTATCCAAGATCTATAAAGAACTCATCAAAGTCAACATCCAAAAGACAAATAATCTAGTCAAGAAATGGGCAGAAGACATGAACAGACATTTCTCCAAAGAAGACATACAAATGGCCAACAGACACATGAAAAGTCTCAGCAACACTCAAAATCAGGCAAATACAAATCAAAACCACAATGAGATTCCACCTCACACCAGTCAGAATGGCTAAAATTGACCAGTCAGGAAATAATAAATGTTGGCGAGGATGTGGAGAAAGGGGAACCCTCTTACACTGTTGGTGGGAATGCAAGCCTGTACAGCTACTATGGAAAATTGTATGGAGGTTCCTCAAGAAGTTAAAAGTAGATCTACCCTATGACCCAGCAATTGCACTACTAGGTATTTTCCCTAAAGATTCAAATGTAGTGATTAAAAGGTGCACCTGCATCCCAGTGTTTAGAGCAGCAATGTCCATGATAGCCAAACTGTGGAAAGAGCCGAGATGTTCATTGACAGATGAATGGATAAAGAAGATGTCATATATATATATATATATGTATATATATACACACACACACACATACAGTGGTATATTACTGAGTCATCTGAAAGGATGAATAGTTACCATTTACATTGGTGTGCATGGAACTGGAAGCTATTATGCTGAGCAAAATAAGTCAATCAGAGAAAGACAATTATTGTATGGTTTCACTCAGATGTGGAATTTAAGAAACAGTGCAGAGGATCATAGAGGAAGGGAAGGAAAACTGAATGGAATGTAATCAGAGAGGGAGATAAACCATGAGAGACTCTTAACTATAGGAAATAAACCAAGGGTTGCTGGAGGAGACTTGTGTTGGGGGAATAGGGTAATTGGGTGATGGGCATTAAGAGGGCGTGTGATGTGATGAGCACTGGGTGTTATTTGCAACTGATGATTTATTGATCTCTACATCTGAAATTAAGGATGTTCCCTATGTTGGCTAATTGAATTTTAAAAAATCTTCTGTTTTAGTAGACAGTTACCTTAAATTTAGCATGCAGATTCTGGGCTACTTTTGTCATCTGTGTTTCCACTGGGAATTTAGATTTTAGAACCTCTGTGGTTCTATTTTGGTCTGCTTGATTTATCTGGTACCTGTGGGGATCACACTGATTTCTGTTTGTGCTGCTTCAGAAGGTCGAAGGGTTTTCCCAAGGCCTGTTGCCCAGTGTCTCTAAATGAGGCATGGGAATCTTAAGCCTGTAAAGACAAGGAGGCTTCCCTACCTGGTTCCTTGTCTTGACAGAGTCTTCCCTGCTCATGGAGATGGAAGTGGCTTCCTGGGGGAAGTGCTTGTTGTGGCAGTCTCCTGACTGCTCCAGTGTCTCTGGTTGGGAAAGGGCAGAGATGGAGAACCCTTCACTTAGCTGATTATTATTAGTCAGGGGTAGGGTCTTGATTAATCTTCCTTGCTAATGCTGCAAGTCTTATATCTTATTAGAGGGACTCCTGTTTGAGACTGGGGGAGAAAAGCGCCTACCTGGGCTGCTTCCTGTTTTAAGTTTGGGGGTCAGGAAATGCCCCAGCTGGACTGCTTTCTTCTTTGGGGTTGTTACTCCAGTCCTGTGGTCCCAAATCAGTTCTTTTAACCAGCTTTCAGTTCTCCTTTGACTGCCTCTTGTTACAAGAGGTTTATATTTGTACTTAAAATGACCAGTGAGAAGAGTCTACAACACCCTGTCTGGACCAGAAGTCCAATCAACAGGATATTATAGTATGAAATTCTGAAGAGAGACAATATTTTAGAATCAGTCTTGGGTTCCAGAACTTACACACTAGCTTGGTGACTTAGACACAGGACGTCAGCTTTTTAAGCAACATGAAATATATTTAGAGCTCCCAGCTCAAGGCCTTGCACAGATGAGCCACTCATTAAGTAGGTGTTAAATCTTTCCCTAGAAATCATCTCAATCAAACCACCTGTTTTAAACATAAGGCAACAGAGGCCTAGAGAAAGGAAGAAGACTTTCAAATATGAAATGACTCATATATACCCAAGTGACATCCTTCCCCCAAAACCCAAAAACATACTCTGTCCATTCTTGATTATTTGGTTCCTTGCTTCTTTATGGTAGTTCTGGTTCAGTTGGACATGACTTGAAGATTGAAACTGATGGTACCATCGTATATTCAAAAACCACCTCCAAAATTACAATATACTTTGCATTTATAGTTTCCCTTGGTTGCCACAATCATAGTGTGAGACAAGCAGGCTAGAGATTATTCCTATTTGGCAAATAAGGAAACAGTAAATTGAGGGGCTGAGACTTATCCAGAAGTGATTTTTCACCTTTTCCCCTGTTAAATCAGAACTTTACTGGGTGATAGTAGGCTGTGGAAATAGTTGATTTCAGACCACTTAGCTTGCCATGTCCTTGGCTATTGCTAATCCAGTGGGTTACCTTATGACTATAGAGTGGATGGATTCCAAGTTCAGGCTTCTGTTCCACATATAGTACCCTGAGAACTTGGAGCTCAAATTACCCTTAGAGTCTGTGGGTAAGAAAAATCCTATCTTCATAGATCTCAGGGAAGGGGGTATCTTAAATCAGAAAGGAGGGAAATAGGGTGCACTACATGAAGCTAAGATTGAAATTTGATGTAGGAGAAATCTATAGCTTGGCCAAACAATAGGGAGTTTGTTGAATAAACTATAACTTATATAATGAGACACTATGTGGACATTAAAAATGATATTGATTTACATTTATTGAAATGAAAAAATGTTAAATTTAAGCAAGAAACTTACATAGGACTGTGTAATATGATTCAATTTTTTCTATGTGTGAATTCCTCTGCATAGAGGAATTATGATGCTTTTTTTCTTTTGGTTCTCTGTATTTTAAAAACATTCTATAACAAAAATTTCTTAGTTAATTATAAAAGAGAGCCATAACCTTATCCAATTGTTATAAACTGAATGTCTGCGTGCTCTCAAAATTTATGTTGAAATTCTACCCTCTGATATGCTGGTAATAGGTGATGGGGCCTTTAGGGGGTGATTAGGATTAGATAAAATTATAAAGCTGGAACCCTCATGAATGGGATTAAAGCTATTTTAACAGTTATGAGAGAGCATGCTTCTCTCTCTGCTCTCCATCATGTGAGGTTACAAGTGAAAAGATTGTGGTCTAGAAAGCAGACTCTCACCAGATACCAAATCTGCCAGCCACATGATTTTGGACTTCCCAGGCTTCAGACTGTAAGATACGTTTGTTGTTTATAAGCCACTCAATCTCTGATATTTTTTAATAGTAGCCTGGATGGAGTAAGATAGAAATCATGTGGGCGCCTGGGTGGCTCAGTTGGTTGAGCGACTGCCTTCGGCTCGGGTCATGATCCTGGAGTTCCGGGATCGAGTCCCACATCAGGCTCCCTGCTGAGCAGGGAGTCTGCTTCTCCCTCTGACCCTCTTCCCTCTCGTGCTCTCTCTCTCATTCGCTCTGTCTCAAATAAATAAATAAAATCTAAAAAACAAAACAAAACAAAACAAAAGAAATCATGTAATAACCTTATTATATTGTAACCTAATTGTCTAAAGAAAATGTGTCAATGTGTATTCTTCCTATCCATGAGCATGGAAAGTTTTTCCATCTTTCTGTGTCTTCTTCAATTACTTTCTTGTTTTCTTAATTTTATTTTATTACATTATCTTAGTCACAATACATCATTAGTTTTTGATGTGGTGATCAATGATTCATTGTTTTCGTAAAACACCCAGTGCTCCATGCAGTACGTGCCCTCCTTAATACACATCACCGGGTAACCAATACCCCCCAACCCCCCCCCAACATCCTCAGTTTGTTTCTCACACTTCATAGCATCTCATGATTCATCTCTCCCTCTGATTGCCCCCTTCATTTTTCCCTTCCTTCTCCTAATGTCCTCCATGCTATTCCTTATGTTCCACAAATAAGTGAAACCATATGACAATGACTTTCTCTGCTTGACTTATTTCACTTAGCATAATCTCCTCCAGTCCCATTCATGTTGATGTAAAATTTGGGTATTCATCATTTCTGATGGCTGAGTAATATTCCATTGTACATATGGACCACTTCTTCTTTATCCATTCATCTGTTGAAGGGCATCTAGGCTCTTTACAGTTTGGCTATTGCGGACATTGCTGCTATGAACATTGGGGTATATGGCCCTTCTTTTCACTACATCTGTGTCTTTGGGGTAAATACCCAGGAGAGCAATTGCTGGGTCATAGGGTAGCTCTATTTTTAATTTTTTGAGGAACTTCCACACTGTTTTCCAAAGTGGCTGTACCAACTTGCATTCCCACCAACAGTGTAAGAGGGTTCCCCTTTCTCTGCAACCTCTCCAACAATTGTTGTTCCTTGCCCTGTCCATTTTTGCCATTCTAACTGGTGTAAGGTGGTATCTCAATGTGGTTTTGATTTGGATTTCCCTGACGGCTAATGATGATGAACATTTTCTCATGTGTCTGTTAGCCATTTGTATGTCTTCTTCAGAGAAGTGTCTGTTCATGTCTTCTGCCCATTTTTTGACTTGATTATTTGTTTTTTGGGTGTTGGGTTTGAGAAGTTCTTTATAGATCTTGGATACCAGCCCTTTGTCTGTAGTGTCATTTGCAAATATCTTCTCCCATTCTGTGGGTGCCTCCTTGTTTTGTTGACTGTTTCCTTTGACGTGCAGAAGCTTTTTATCTTGATGAAGTCCCAAAAGTTCATTTTTGCTTTTGTTTCACTAGCTTTTGGAGATGGATCTTGAAAGAATTCGCTGTGGTCGATGTCAAAGAGGTTATTACCTATGTTCTCTAGGATTTTGATGGATTCCTATCTCACATGGAGGTCTTACATTCATTTTGAGTTTATCTTTGTGTATGGTGTTAGAGAATGGTCGAGTTTCATTCTGCATGTGGCTGTCCAATTTTCCCAGCACCATTTACTGAAGAGATTGTCTTTTTTCCATTGCATGTTTTCTCCTGCTTTGTCAAAGATGAGTTGACCATAGAGTTGAGGGCCCATATCTGGGCTCTCTATTCTGTTGCATTGCTCTCAAGTTCTGTTTTTGTGCCAGTACCATGCTGTTGTGATCTCTACTTTGTAATATAGCTTGAAATCAGGCAACAGGATGCCCCCAGCTTTGTTTTTCTTTTTCAACATTTCCTTGGTGATTCATGGTCTTTTCTGATTCCATACAAATTTTAAGATTGTTTGTTCCAGCACTTTGAAAAATGTCATTGGAATATTGATTGGGATGGCATTGAAGGTATAGATTGCTCTGGGTAGTAGACATTTTAACAATGTTTATTCTTCCAATCCATGAGCATGGAATATTTTTCCATCTTTTTGTGTCTTCTTCAATTTCTTTAATGAGTGTTCTGTAGTTCTTAGACTAGAAATCCTTTACTCTTTGGTTAGCTTATTCCGAGGTATCTTATGGTTTTTGGTGCTACTGTAAATGGAATCGTTTCTCTAATTTCTCTTTCTACAGTTGCATTGTTAGTGTATAAGAAAGCAACAGATTTCTGTGCATTGATTTTGTATCCTGCCACATTACTGAATTGCTGGATGAGTTCTAGTAATTTGGGGGTGGAGTCTTTTGGGTTTTCCACATAAAGTATCATGTCTTCTGCGAAAAGAGAGAGTTTGAGTTCTTCATTGCCAATTTGAATACATTTTATTTCTTTTTGTTGTCTGATTGGTGTTGGTAGGACTTCTAGTACCATGTTGAACCGTAGTGGCAAGAGTGGGCACCCTTGACCTGTTCCTGATCTTAAGGGAAAGGTTCTCAGCCTTTCCCCATTGAGGATGATATTCACTGTGGGTTACACACAGATGGATTTTATGAACTTGAGGAATGTTCCCTCTATCCCTATACTCTGGAGAGTTTTAATCAGGAAAGGTTGCTGTATTTTGTCCAGTGCTTTTTCTGCATCAGTTGAGAGGACCATATGGTTCTTCTATCTCCACTTACTAATATGTTCTGTCACATTGTTTGATTTGTGAATGTTGAACCACCCTTGCATCCTGAGGATAAATCCCACTTGGTCATGGTGAATGATCCTTTTAATGTATTGCTGGATCCTATTAGCTAGGATTTTATTGGGAATTTTGGAATCCATATTCATCAGGGATATCAGTTTGAAATTCTCCTTTTTGCCAGGGTCTTTGCCTGGCTTGGGGAATAAGGTATGGCTGGCCTCATAGAATGAGTATGGAAGGTTTCCTTCTGTCTCTATTTTTGGAAACAGCTTCAGGAGAATAGGTATTATTTCTTCTTTGAATGTCTGGTAGAATTCCTCAGGGAATCCATCAGGCCTTGGACTCTTGTTTTTGGGAGGGTTTTGATCACTGCTTCAATCTTCTCATTAGTTATTGACCTATTCAGGTTGTCAATTTCTTCCTGTTTCAGTCTTGGTAGTTTATAGATTTCTAGGAAGGCATCCATTTCATCCAGATGGCTCAGGTTCTTGGCATATAGTTGTTGATAATAATTTCTAATAATTTTTTCTCTTTCCTTGGTGTTAGTCATGATCTCTCCCCTTTCGTACATAATTTTATTAATTTGGGTCCTTTCTCTTTTCTTTTGGATAAGTCTGGCCAGTGGTTTATCAATCTTATTAATTTTTCAAGGAACCAGTTTCTATTTCCTTTGATCTGATGATATACTCTGTTTCTGGTTTCTAATTCATTGATCTCTGCTCTAATCTTAATTATTTCTCTTCTAATGTTTGGCTTAGGTATCGTTTGTTGCTTTTTCTCTAGTTCTTTAAGGTGTAGAGTTAGTTGGTGAATTCTGGATTTTTCTATTTTTTTGAGTGAGGCTTGGTGGCTATGTATTTCCCCCTTGGGCCCGCCTTTGCAGTATCCCATAGGTTTTGGACTGATGTGTTTTCATTCTCATTGGTTTCCATGAATTGTTTAAGTTCTTCTTTGATTTCCTGGTTGACCCAAACATTCTTGAGCAGAGTAGTTTTTAGCTTCCAAGTGTTTAATTTCTGCCAAAATTTTTCTTGTGATTGAGTTCCAATTTTAAAGCATTGTGGTCTGAGAATATGCAGGGAATAATCTCAATCTTTTGGTATCGGTTTAGAACTGATTTGTGACCCAGTATGTGGTCTATTCTGGATAAAGTTCCATGTGTGCTCCGAGAAGAATGAGTATTCTGTTGTTTTAGGGTGGAATGTTCTGTAAATATCTATGAGGTCCATCTAGTCCAGTGTGTCATTCAAAGCTCTAGTTTTTTTGTCGATTTTTTGCTTAGATGATCTGTCTATTGCTGAGAGTGGAGTATTGAGGTCTCCTACAATTAACAGATTGTTATCCATATGACTCTTTATTTTGGTTAACAGTTGGCTTATGTAGATGGCTGCTCCCATGTTGTTGGTGTAGATATTTACAATTGTTAGATCTTCTTGGACAGATCCTTTGAGAATTATATAGTGTCCTTCTGTGTCTCTAACTGCAGTCTTTACTTTAAAATCTAATTTGTCTGATATGAGAATTGCTGCCCCTGCTTTCTTTTGAGGTCCACTGGCATGGAAGTTCAATCTCTATCCCTTCACTTTCAGTCTGGATGTATCTTTAGGTTCAAAATGAGTCTCCTGTAGACAGCATATGGATGAATCCTGTCTTTTTACCCAATCTGCACCCCTGTGTCATTTTATGGGAACAGTTAGGCCGTTTATGTTGAGAGTGATTATTGAAAGATATGAATTAATTGTCATCACATTGCCTGTGAAGACCTTGTTTTTATAGATTGTCCCTGTAAATTTCTGTTGTATATCAGTCTTGGGGTCTTTCTCCTTTTATAGAACTCCCCTTAATATTTCTTGCAGAGTCGGCTTAGTGGTCACATATTCTTTCAATTTCTGTTGGTCTTGGAAGCTCTGCATCTCTCCATCCATTTTAAATGACAGCCTTGCCGGATAAAGTGTTCTTGGCTGCATGTTCTTCTCGTTTAGTACCCTGAATTTGTTTTGCCAGGCCTTTCTGGCTTGCCAGGTCTCTGTGGGTAGATCTGACATTATTCTGATATTCCTCCCTCTGTATGTAAGGAATCTCTTCCCCCTAACTGCCCTTAAGATGGTTTCCTTGGTTCTAAGATTTGCGAGTTTTACTATTACATGCCCACGTGTTGGCCTGTTTTCCTTGATCTTGGGAGAGGTCCTCTCTGTCTCTAGGACACGAATGTTTCTTTCATTCCCCAGATTAGGGAAGTTCTCAGCTACGATTTGCTCAAATATATCTTCTAGTCCTCTCTCTCCACTCCCTCCAGGATTCTAATAATTCTGACATTGGAACGTTTCATGGTGTCACTTATTTCTCTGATTCTATTTTCATGGATTCTGAGTTGTTTTTCCCTGGCCTCCTCTTTTCCCTTTTTATCTATTAAATTGTCTTCTAGGTTGCTTATTTTTTCTTCTGCCTCACGTACCCTAGCTATTAGATTATCTAGATTATTTTGGATCACATTGATAGCATTTTTAAGTTCTGCCAATCTTGCTTTCATTTCTGCCCTTAGAGAATCCTTGTTGCCATTAGTTGATTTCTCCATTCTAGCTATTGTCTTCACAATTGCTAGCCTGAATTCCATCTCCGACATCTTGGTTATATCTGCATCCATTTGTAAATTTCTGGCATAAGTCAAAATCTCTGAGTCTTTCCTATTTTGGGGGTTTCTCCTCTTAGTCATTCTGATGATGGGTGGTTGAGGCAAAGTACAGATTCCAAATTATTGACCACCACCCAAGCAAGATGCAGCTGTTTTTTAGGGGCCTTAGGGTTGCCTGTCTCTTATTTTCCCAGCCTGTCTTCTGAGGGAGGGACCTGCCATGCTGTCACTCGGCAAACCTGTTTGGGCAGAGTTGCCCTGCCCACTGTGGAGTGGGATGGGCTCAGTGAAAACTTCTTTTTGGGGGTTTTGTTCTCTGGTGGCTTTCCCTGGCAGCTTTCTGCATCTCTTCCTAGAGTCAGAGCAGAAGAGACCATTTTCAACCCTCTGCCTCAGAGCAGGGAGATCGTAGTCTGTCCTTCAGTGTGCTCTCCAGGCCACATTATCTCTATTTCTGTCAGTGCTGCTATAAATTGCAGCGTCCTGGGTTGTGGACCCCTCCACAGTGCTCCCAGTCCTCTCCTCCAGGTTGGAGCACATCTCTGCCCTTTGTGCTTCTAAAACCGCCAGCCTGCCCCAGTTCCCATGTGCAGCCCTGCCACTCCAGTTTCCATCAGGGGGGCTGCCCTAAAGTTCTTTCCCCGCTGCTACCAGTCTGCGTGTCTGTGCCCAGTCCCCAGCACAGGAGGCTATCGTTCACTGGTGGTTTAGGTTCCCCAAAGCCAGGCTCCCTCCCACTGCCATTTATCCTCTGATATCTGCTCGCAGAATCAGGTCTCCCAGCTTCATACCTCAGAAGCAAAGGCCTCCAATATTCTGTTTGTAGAGATCCAGATCTTCTTACATCTCTGGCTGATTGTTCAGAGTGGTCCGGTAGATATCCAGCTCAATTCTGGTGACTGGTTGGAATAGGGTCCCCTACTCTTCTGCCTGCCATCTTTTCCCTCCTCTTCAATTTCTTTCATGAGTGTTCTGTTGTTCCTAGAGTAGAGATCCTTTACCTCTTTGGTTAGGTTTATTCCGAGGTATCTTATGGTTTTTGGTGCTACTGTAAATGGAACTGTTTCTCTAATTTCTCTTTCTACAGTTGCATTGTTAGTGTATAGGAAAGCAACTGATTTCTGTGCATTGATTTTGTATCCTGCCACATTACTGAATGGCTGTATGAATTCTAGTAATTTGAGGGTGGAGTCTTTTGGGTTTTCCACATAAAGTATCATGTCATCTGTGAAAAGAGAGAGTTTGGCTTTTTCTTTGCCAATTTGAAAACACTGTTAAAATGTCTAGGCTACCCAGAGCAATCTATACCTTCAGTGCCATCCTGATGAAAATTCCAATGACATTTTTCAAAGTGCTGGAACAAACAATCCTAAAATTTGTATGGAATTAGAAAAGACCCCAAATCACCAAGGAAAGGTTGAAAAGGAAAAACAAAGCTGGGGGCATCACGTTGCCTGATTTCAAGCTATATTACAAAGCCGTGATCACGAAGACAGCATGATACTCACACAAAAACAGACATATAGACCAATGTAACAGAATAGAGAGCCCAGATATGGACCCTCAACTCTATGGTCAAATAATCTTTGACAAAGCAGGAAAAAATATGCAATGGATAAAAGACAGTCTCTTCAATAAATGGTGCTGGGAAAATTGGACAGCCACATGCAGAAGAATGAAACTCGACCATTCTCTAACACCATACACAAAGATAAACTCAAAATGGATGAAAGACCTCAATGTGAGACAGGAATCCATCCAAATCCTAAAGGAGAACATAGGCAGTAACCTCTTTGACATCAGCCACAGCAACTTCTTTCAAGATACATCTCCAAAAGCTAGTGAAACAAAAGCAAAAATGAACTTTTGGGACTTCATCAAGATAAAAAGGTTCTGCACAGCAAAGGAAACAGTCAACAAAACAAAGAGGCAGCTCACAGAATGGGAGAAGATATTTGCAAATGACACTACAGATAAAGAACTGGTATCCATGATTTATAAAGAATTTCTCAAACTCAACACCCAAAAAACAAATAATCAAGTCAAAAAGTGGGCAGAAGAGATGAACAGACACTTCTCTGAAGAAGACATACAAATGGCTAACAGACACATGAAAAAATGTTCATCATCATTAGCCATCAGGGAACTTCAAATCAAAACCACATTCAGATACCACCTTACATCAGTTAGAATGGTAAAAATTGACAAGGCAAGAAACAACAAATGTTGGAGAGGTTTTGGAGAAAGGGGAACCCTCTTACACTGTTGGTGGGAATGCAAGTTGGTACAGCCACTTTGGAAAACAGTGTGGAGTTGCCTCAGAAAATTAAATATAGAGCAAACCTATGACCCAGCAATTGCACTCATGGGTATTTACTCCAAAGACACAGATGTAGTGGAAAGAAGGGCCATATGCACTCCAATGTTCATAGCAGCAATGTCTGCATTAGCCAAATTGTGGAAAGAGCCGAGATGCCCTTCAACAGATGAATGGATCAAGAAGATGTGGTTCATATATACAATGGAATATTACTTAGCCATTAGAAATGATGAATACCCAACTTTTACATCAGCATGGATGGGACTGGAGGAGATTATGCTAAATGAAATAAGTCAAGCAGAGAAAGTCAATTATCATATGGTTTCACTTATTTGTGAAATATAAGGAATAGCATGGAGGACATTAGGAGAAGGAAGGGAAAAATGAAGGGGGGGAAATCGGAGGGAGAGATGAACCATGAGAAGCTATAGCCCGGTGATGGGTATTAAGGAGGGCATGTACTGCATGGAGCACTGGGTGTTATCAAAACCTAATGATGTATTGTATGGTGACTAACATAACATAAGAAAATAAAATTAAAAAAAAAAGAAAATGTGTCAAGAGTAAGAAGAAGGTTGAATTAAGCTGAGGAAAAAGGAAGCCCTAAGAATAAGAAATGGTTAATCAGCAGCAATAGGGCTGAAAGTAGGAAGAAGCTGATGCATGTACTTTGATTGCTTTTCTTTATGTGACATGTACTTTACCAGGTATTACTTTACATATTAGCTCAGTTAATCTGTACAACTACCCTGTGTGGAAGGTACACTTATTACCCCCATTTTCAGATGAGGCCTCTGAGGCTTAGAGAAGGGAAATAACTTACCCACAGTCATACAGCTAGTAAATGGAAAAGCCAGGAATAAAACCCAGGTCTCTCTGTATTCTACCCATTGGAGGCCCTGGACATACTGTTCCCAGAGAGGGAGGCTCTGTTTTAGGGCGAGGGAAGATCACTGGTCTCTATTTTGGTCTGGAGGAAATAACACTTGCATTTATGAGGTTCCATGTGTGAAGATTCTTGCTGGGAAGTGGGAAATGGCCTTGGAGAGGAATGAAAAGCTTGGTGTCTGGACAGGTTTGTAAGTGAATAAACTGGCAATCATTCTGACAGTATGGTTTTGTGAGAAAGTTGGTGTCAGTTTTGTCCTCACACCTGATCAGTGACAACTAGACCCTGTATACCCCAGTGCTTGCTGTCCAGAAGTAGGCATCCGTTTTTTATGCATGTCTTGTTTGATTTCAACATTCACAGGGTATTCTTTAACCTCCCTGCAGATAGTTTGCCCTTATAAGATGGTTAAGACTGTTAAACGGTCAGTGAATTTTTTTTTAAATATGCTATCATTTCTTTTATTTGTAGCTATTACACAGCAACCACATACACATAAAAGAATGGTTTTTATTTTTAGACCAAAAAATTCTAACAACCAAACATGTTTAAACTGGAATACAACTGCAGAAGGGGGCCAGTGAGCAATTTAGCACTGGATGAAACAAATGGCAGTGAACATCCTAATGGGGCCATAAACCTATACCCCAATCATATGATAGGCTCAAGGTAATTCAAAAGAGGAAGTATGAAGTCAATTGTGTGGTATTTGTCTTCCTCTGACTTATTTCACTTAGGATTATGTCCTTTAGATCCACCCATGTTGTTGCAAATGGCAAGATTTCATTCTTTTTTATGGCTGAGTAATATTCCATTTATACACACACACACACACACACACACACACACACACACACACCACATCTTTTTTATTCAATCATCTGTGGATGGAAGCTGGGGTTGCTTCCATACCTTGGGTATTGTAAATAATGCTGTAGTAAACATAGGGGTGTATATAACCTTTCAAATTAGTGTTTTCATTTCCTTTGGGTAAATACCCAGTAGAATTACTGTATCATATATTATTTCCATGTTTAATTTTTTGAGAAACCTCCATACTAAGTGAAATAAGTCATTAGAGAAAGACAAATACTATATGATTTCATCCAATATGTGGAATTTAAGAAACAAAATAAACAAAAGAGACAAAAAACAGACTCTTACAGAGAAAAGACTGGTGGTTGCCAGAGGGGAGAGATATGGGGGGATGGGTAAAATAGGTGAAGGAGATCAAGAGCACACTTATCTCCCATTTTTTATTGGATTATTTGGGGTTTTTTGGTGTTGAGTTGTAGAAGTTCTTTATATATTTTGGATACCATTAATCTAATTAAATTGGGCAAAAAACATCAACAGATATTTCTCCAAATAAGTCATACAGACAACCAACAGACACATGAAAAGATGCTCAACATCACTAATAATTAGGGAAATGCAAATCAAAACCACAGTGAGATATCACCTCACATCTGTCAGAATGGCTAAAATAAAAAACACAAGAAACAGCTAGTGTTGATGAGGATGTGAAGAAAAAGGAACCCTCGTACACTGTTTGTAGGAAGGCAAACTGGTGCAGCCACTGTGGAAAATAGTATGGAGTTTTCTCAAAAAAAAAAAATTGGAATTACCATATGATCCAGTAAGTCCACTACTGGGCACTTACCCCAAGAATATGAAAACACTAATTCAAAAGGATATATGCTCACTGCCTCAATCTCATTACTGGTTATTGGCCTATTTAGGTTGTCAATTTCTTCCCATTTCAGTCTTGGGAGAAAGGGGAACCCCCTTACACTGTTGGTGGGAATGCAAGTTGGTACAGCCACTTTGGAAAACAGTGTGGAGGTGCCTCAAAATATTAAAAATAGAGCTACCCTATGACCCAGCAATTGCACTACTGGGTATTTACGCCAAAGGCACAGATGTAGTGAAAAGAAGGGCCATATGCACCCCAATGTTCATAGCAGCAATGTCCGCAACAGCCAAACTGTGGAAAGAGCCGAGATGCCCTTCAACAGATGAATGGATAAAGAAGATGTGGTCCATATATACAATGGAATATTACTGAGCCATCAGAAAGGATGAATACCCAACTTTTACATCAACATGGATGGGACTGGGGGAGATTATGCTAAGTGAAATAAGTCAAGCAGAGAAAGTCAATTATCATATGGTTTCACTTATTTGTGAAATATAAGGAATAGCATGGAGGACATTAGGAGAAGGAAGGGAAAAATGAAGGGGCAAAATCAGAGAGGGAGATGAACCATGAGAGACTATGGACTCTGAGAAACAAATTGAGAGTTTTAGAGGGTAGGGGGTTGGGGGGATGGGTTAGCCCAGTGATGGGTATTAGGAGGGCATGTATTGCATGGAGCATTGGGTGTTATATGCAAACAATGAACCATGGAACACTACATCAAAAACGAATGATGTAGCATATGGTGACTTGAGCTACTGTGACATTATCAATCTGTAAACCTGAGGTAATGAAAAGTCAGGTTCTCAAAGAACCTATGCAACTTGGATTCTGATTCATATATCAGTTGTATGATGTCCATGCAGGTTTGTGGTTAACATTAACACACTACATATAACACTGGTCATATATTTGAATCTTACTTCCAAAGGTGCCTGATTAATACATCCCAGGGTAAAGGCCAATTATTCCACCATTACTTTGGTTTGTATCTTGGTTTAACATGTCCTAAAGTCCTCATGGCACTTAGCTGCCTAATATAAGTTAGAGGTCTAGCACTAAAAGAGTTTTTTTATTCTTGGATAAATTTTCTTCATCTGAATGCCCAAATGACCTTTGAGACCAGCTACTACTAAAGTTGCAATAAACACATATACAAATACTCTTACTATGAGTTACATTCCAAAAGGACCAGAACTGTTAGCTGTTCCTAAGCCCAAGGCACTGTTAACTAGAATACAGAACGTGCTCTGTTTCAGAACTTGGATATGTGCTCTGCATTCCTGTTGGCATTCATGAAATATAGAAACCACCCTGTCTGAAAATGTGAGGTGGAGATACTTTATGTGAATGTGTGTGGCCAACTTCATGTGAGGTGGGATCCCAGACATAAGTCTTTAAAACAGTGATTGACTAGTGACTTTGGTGTACATGTTTCCACCTGACTGGTAAGGAGTCCAATAATGTTTCAGCTACAAAGAGGCAAAGATGGTGGCTCAGGACTCATCTGCCTTGGGGACATATTAAGGGGAGAGAATGCCACCCACTATTCTTGACCCTTTAAAAGAAAAGAAAACCCAGGATTACATACCCTAGCAGAGAAAAGTATTGACAAAAACATACAACTCAGAGCATTCTTAAAGAATTTCTACCAGTGTAAAAGATAGCCTCAAAAAAAAAAAAATGTCAGCCACAGTACTGCATAGAAAAGAGGACATTTTTTGGATCTTATTGGAGTACATGAAATCTTAAGTAACTGGAATGCTGATGATCCTGGACCAATATATACTCCTTTTGCTTCACTGGCCAGGTGTATTTCTGTATTACTCTATCTTCCCTCCTGCCCTCCCTCTACCTTCTCCACAACTGGGAATCTGTGAAGATTGGTATAGGCTCTCTAAAGAATCAGAGTACAAAGGACAAGAAAACAATTGAAAGGCAACAAAGCTTTGGAAAGGAAAGAGACTGTTAGGTCACCCCAAAAGCTTTAGAAAACACCAGGGTACAGGGCACCAGACTTAACATGGAAACTGTTGGTTTTACACTGGCCAAATTCTGAACATGTTTTTGTTTAGTCCCAGCAAAACAGGCTTAAATTAGACAGTTGCTTTCAAAGTGCACTTGCCTTTGTGAACACAAGTCACAAATCACAGAGCATGTAACATGATTTTACTTGCCCTGACATCTAAAGGAGACATAGGCTGCTGTGATTGGTGACAAAACTAAAACTTCCTATTTAAGGCAAAGGCACAGACTGTCAGTCTCATAGGCAGGGAATCAGAGAAGACATATTCTGTATGGCTTGAAAATTACTTTTTTTTTTGTCTTGAAAAAGCTTCTGTGCAACCATAAAAAGCCTTGTAAACAGACTGCCTTTAAAAGGACAACAAACAGGGGCACCTGGGTGGCTCAGTCAGTTGAGTGTCTGCCTTTGGCTCAGGTCATGATCTCAGGGTCCTGGGATCGAGTCGTGAATCGGGCTCCCTGGTCAGTGGGGAGTCTGCTTCTCCCTCTGTCCTTTCCCCCACTTGTTCTCTCTCTCTCTGTGTGTGTCTCTCAAATAAATAAATAAAATCTTTAAAAATAAAATAAAAGGACAACAAATTAAGAGTCCTTTACAACCCCAAATCTTCTCCATTGTCCTTTATGTCTGGTGTCACCTAAGAGCTAAGCCATTTCTTTACATGATAGGTTATACTGAACAGACATGAGGGACAATGGAAAAGATTTGGGGTTGTGAAGGACCCTTAGTTTGTTGTCCTTTTAAAGGCAGTTCTGTTTTCAAGGCTTTTGATAAATACCATATGATTTCACTCATATGTGGAATTTCAGGAAAAAACCCCCAGATGAACATAGGGGAAGGGAAGGAAAAACAAAATAAGATAAAAACAGAGAGGGAGGAAAACCAGAAGAGACTCTTACTATAGGGATCAAACTGAGGATTACTAGAGGGGAAGTGGGTAGGTGGAATGTGTAATTGGGTGATGGGCATTAAGGAGGTCACTCGATGTAGTGAGCACTGGGTGTTATATGAAACTGATGAATCACTAAATTCTACCCATGAAACTAATAATATGCTATATGTTAACTAAATTGAATTTAGATAAAAAATTAAAACAAAACAAAAAAAACAACCCCAAACAAACAAAATAACCTCATAGGAAAAAAATTAAGGCTTGATCCATGTCTAGTTTTTGTTTGTTTTTAAATGTCTATAACAAATGTCAGCTCTTAGAAGAAAGCAACCAGATTTGGTTGGAATCCTATCTGCCTCTTTCATACATAGAATTCTGGGAGAGAGAGAGGTCCAAGGGTAGGGAAAAGATTTGGTACAACAGAGACCACTAAATCAAACATATTGGGAATTAAGAGAGAAAGCAAGAACAATCTTCCTAGGTTTAAACCAATCTAAAGTACAGAGAAGTATTTTTCTTAAAGGTAATTTACATTTTCTACACAACTGTTTGGAAAAAGGCTACTTTACAAAATGCTCTCATAGAAAGATTTCCGAGTGGTGTATCAAAGCTTTTAACAGCATCACAAAAAGGTGTTATATGTTTAATAAAACCAGTATGTAACAAAGATCTGACATAGTTACAAACTTCTCTGTCTCCTAAATTCAGGCTGAGCTTAAATATTTACTAATTTGGTTTGAAAAACACCTCTTAAAAAGACTAGGATTTATTCTGATTGGAAGTGTTCAGGGAAAGATTTTACTTTCAGTGAAATGTGAGGTGTGTCTCAGACAAACAGTGTCCATGCATGTTGACAGGCAATGACAACTTGGTAGTAATTAAACACAATTTCAAAGATCACTTTCCAAAGATACCTGTGCCCAATGCATGCAGCATAAGCTTTACATTGTTGCCTTTTTAGTTCCAAATAGTTTCAGGTTGTATTTCATACAGCAAACCATATCCCTGAATTTCTTCTTAAAAAGTCAGACTACTAGCTGTTACTTAGGTTTTTTAGGATTGCTTTATTCATTACCATAAGAAATCTGACATTCTATAAACTAAGTAATTAATGAACTTAAAGTGTCCAAACAGAATCTGAGCATGGCCACAAGCACAGGCACAGACCGTGCATGTTTAGAACAGATAATCAGTGACACCCAGGCCCATGAAATTTTTGTAGGAAACAGGCAGAAGTCAGGTTAGTGGATGAAACAGTGGCAGGTGGTTAAAAGCCTTCTTACTTAAGGCGGGTAGTCACATGAGAGTGGAATTTCTGTTCAGGGAACTAGAAGGGAAGGGCAGTGTCAGAGGAAGTCACATTTCATTCACAATATAGTTACCATATGAAGGTATGAAATGAAATTAATTAATATACCACCTTTTCTAGTACCCAGCAACTTTCCTTCAGGAGTCTCCGCTCTTGTTGCTAGGCTTCTATATACAGATTAGCTATTGGGATTTACCAGTGCATAAATATTTAGAACTATTTCCTCTGTCAGATTTTTCAAATCTAACTGTAAAACAGGGAGGTGTTTAGTATTGAGAGGGAATTTTCACAAGGTTTTCCTTACTTCTATTTCTGTTATATACAAGCAATTAAGAGGACATGTCTGGGAACAAAAATAATAAAAGACCAAACAAATTGAGCACACAGATCTTTAGGCTGAAACTGGTCCCATGGCCTTAGATCTTAAAAGAAAAAAAAAAAGTACATTTTAAATTTTATTTTTACCTTCGAAATGTCAGTGTTGATTTTTTACCACTTATCAGTTTCTTTATTTTATTTTATTTTATTATGTTAATCACCATACAATACATCATTAGTTTTTGATGTGATGATCCACGATCGATTGATTTCATATAACACCCAGTGCTCCATGCAGTACTTGCCCTCCTTAATACCCATCACTGGGCTAATCCGTCCCCCCACCCCCTCCCCTCTAAAACCCTGTTTGTTTCTCAGAGTCCATAGTCTCTCATGGTTCATCTCTCCCTCCGATTTCCCCCCCTTCATTTTTCCCTTCCTTCTCCTAATGTCCTCCATGCTATTCCTTATGTTCCACAAATAAGTGAAACCATATGATAATTGACTTTCTCTGCTTGACTTAATTCACTTAGCATAATCTCCCCCAGTCCCATCCATGTTGATGTAAAAGTTGGGTATTCATTCTTTCTGATGGCTGAGTAATATTCCATTGAATATATGGACCACATCTTCTTTATCCATTCATCTGTTGAAGGGCATCTTGGCTCTTTCCACAGTTTGGCTATTGCAGACATTGCTGCTATGAACTTTGGGTGCATATGGCCCTTCTTTTCACTACATCTGTGTCTTTGGGGTAAATAGCCAGTAGTGCAATTGCTGGGTCATAGGGTAGCTCTATTTTTAAATTTTTGAGGAAACTTCACACTGTTTTCCAAAGTAGCTGTACCAACTTGCATTCCCACCAACAGTGTAAGAGTGTTCCCCTTTCTCCACAACCTCTCCAACATTTGCTGTTTCTTTCCCTGTCCATTTTTGCCATTCTAACTGGTGTAAGGTGGTATCTCAATGTGGTTTTAATTTGAATTTCCCTGATGGCTAATGATGATGAACATTTTTTCATGTGTCTGTTAGCCATTTGTATGTCTTCTTTGAAGAAGTGTCTTTTCATGTCTTCTGCCCATTTTTTGACTTGATTATTTATTTTTTGGGTGTTGAGTTTGAGAAGTTCTTTATAGATCTTGGATACCAGCCCTTTGTCTGTAGTGTCATTTGCAAATATCTTCTCCCATTCTGTGGGTGCCTCCTTGTTTTGTTGACTGTTTCCTTTGCTGAGCAGAAGCTTTTTACCTTGATGAAGTCCCTAAGTTCATTTTTGCTTTTGCTTCATTAGCTTTTGGAGATATATCTTGAAAGAAGTTGCTGTGGCCGATGTCATAGATGTTACTGCCTATGTTCTCCTCTAGGATTTTGATGGATTCCTGTCTCACATTGAGGTCTTTCAACCATTTTGAGTTTATCTTTGTGTATGGTGTTAGAGAATGGTAGAGTTTTATTCTTCTGTATGTGGCTGTCCAATTTTCCCAGCACCATTTATTGAAGACACAGTCTTTTTAACATTGCATATTTTTTCCTGCTTTGTCAAAGATTATTTGACCATAGAGTTGAGGGTCCATATCTGGGCTCTCTATTTTGTTCCATTGGTACATATGTCTGCTTTTGTGCCAGTACAATGCTGTCTTGGTAATCACAGCTTTGTAATATAGCTTGAAATCAGGCAACGTGATGCCCCCAGGCTTGTTTTTCTTTTTCAACATTTGCTTGGCGATTTGGGGTGTTGTCTGGTTCCATACAAATTTTAGGATTGTTTGTTCCAGCACTTTGAAAAATGTCATTGGAATATTGATTGGGATGGCATTGAAGGTATAGATTGCTCTGGGTAGCATAGACATTTTAACAATGTTTATTCTTCTGATCCATGAGCATGGAAAGTTTTTCCATCTTTTTGTGTCTTCTTCAATTTCTTTAATGAGTGTTCTGTAATTCCTAGAGTATAGATATTTTACCTCTTTGGTTAAGTTTATTCCAAAGTATCTTATGGTTTTTGGTGCTATTGTAAACATAATTGTTTCTGTAATTTCCCTTTCTACAGTTGCATTGTTAGTGTATAAGAAAGCAACTTCTTTCTGTGCATTAATTTTGTATCCTGCCACATTACTGAATTGCTGTATGACTTCTAGTAATTTGGGGCTGGAGTCTTTTGGGTTTTCCACATAAAGTATCATGTCATCTGCAAAAAGAGAGAGTTTGACTTCTTCTTTGCCAATTTGAATACCTTTTATTTCTTTTTGTCGTCTGATTGCTGTTGCTAGAAATTCTAGTACTATGTTGAACAATACTGGCAAGAGTGGGCATCCTTGACGTGTTCCTGATCTTAAGGGAAAGGCTCTCAGCTTTTCCCCATTGAGGATGATATTTGCTGGGGGTTTTTCACAGATGTTTTATGAAATTGAGGAATGTTCCCTCTATCCCTATGTTCTGAAGAGTTTTATTCAGGAATGGATGCTGTATTTTGTCAAATGCTTTTTCTGCATCAATTGAGAGGACCATATAGTTCTTCTGTCTCCTCTTATTAATGTGTTCTGTCACATTGATTGATTTGTGAATGTTGAACCACACTTGCATCCTGAGGATAAAACCCACTTGGTCATGGTGGATGATCCTTTTAATGTATTGTTGGATCCTATTAACTAGGATTTTGCTGAGCATTTTGGAATCCATATTCATCAGGGATATTGGTCTGAAATTCTCCTTTTTGATGGGGTCATTGCCTGGTTTGGGGAATAAGGTAATGCTGGCCTCATAGAATGAGTCTGGAAGCTTTCCTTCTGTCTCTATTTTTGGCAAGAGCTTCAGGAGAATAGGTATTATTTCTTCTTTGAATGTTTGGTAGAATTCCCAGGGAATCCATCAGGCCCTGGACTCTTTCATTACTGGTTATTGGCCTATTCAGGTTGTCAATTTCTTCCTGTTTCAGTTTTGGCAATTTATAGGTTTCCAGGAAGGCCGCCATTTCATCCAGATTGCTCAGTTTCTTGCCATATAGTTTTTAATAATAATTTCTAACAATTGTTTTTATTTCCTTGGTGTTAGTCATGATCTCTCCCCTTTCATTCATAATTTTATTAATTTGGGTCCTTTCTATTTTCTTTGGATAAGTCTGGCCATTGGTTTATTGATCTTATTAATTCTTTCAAGGAACCAGCTTCTATTTCCTTTGATCTGATATACTGTGTTTCTGGTTTCTAATTCATTGATCTCTGCTCTAATCTTAATTATTTCTCTTCTAATGCATGGCTTAGGCATCGTTTGTTGCTTTTTCTCTAGTTCTTTTTTTTTAAGATTTTATTTATTTATTTGACAGAGAGAGACACAGCGAGAGAGGGAACACAAGCAGGGGGAGTGGGAGAGGGAGAAGCAGGCTCCCCACAGAGCAGGGAGCCCAATGCGGGACTCGATCCCAGGACCCTGGGATCATGACCTGAGCTGAAGGCAGTCACTTAACCAACTGAGCCACCCAGGCGCCCGCTTTTTCTCTAGTTCTTTAAGGTGTAGAGTTAGTTGGTGAATTCAGGATTTTTCTATTTTTTTTTGAGTGAGGCTTGGTGGCTATGTATTTTCCCCTTAGGCCCGCCTTTGCAGTATCCCATAGGTTTTGGACTGATGTGTTTTCATTCTCATTGATTTCCATGAACTGTTTAAGTTCTTCTTTGATTTCCTGGTTGACCCAAACATTCTTGAGCAGAGTAGTCTTGAGCTTCCAAGTGTTTGAATTTCTGCCAAAATTTTTCTTGTGATTGAGTTCCAATTTTAAAGCATTGTGGTCTGAGAATATGCAGGGAATAATCTCAATCTTTTGGTATCGGTTGAGACCTGATTGGTGACCCAGTATGTGGTCCATTTTGGAGAAAGTTCCATGTGTGCTCAAGAAGAATGAGTATTCTGTTTTTTTTTTAGGGTGGAATGTTCTGTATAATATGTATGAGGTCCATCTGGTCTAGTGTGTTATTCAAAGCTCTTGTTTCTTTGTTGATTTTCTGCTTAGATGATCTGTCTATTGCTGAGAGTGGAGTATTGAGGTCTCCTACAATTAATGGATCGTTATCAATATAACTATTTTGGTTAACAGTTGGCTTATGTAGATGGCTGCTCCCATGTTGTGGGCATAGATATTTACAATTGTTTGATTTTCTTTTTGGACAGACGCTTTGAGAATGATATAGCATCCTTCTATGTCTCTAACTACAGTCTTTAGTTTAAAATCTAATTTGTCTGATATAAGAAGTGCTACCCCAGCTTTCTTTTGAGGTCCCCTGGCATGGAAGATGGATCTCCATCCCTTTACCTTCAGTCTGGATGTATCTTTAGGTTCAAAATGAGTCTCTTGTAGGCAGCATATGGATGAATCCTGTCTTTTTATCCAATCTGCAACCCTGTGCCGTTTTATGGGAGTGTTTAGGCCATTCACGTTGAGAGTGATTATTGAAAGATATGAATTAATTGTCATCATGTTGCCTGTGAAGACGTTGTTTTTATAGATTGTCCCTGTAAATTTCTGTTGTAGATCATTCTTGGGTTCTTTCTCCTTTTCTAGAACCCCCCTTAATATTTCTTGCAGGGCTAGCTTAGTGGTCACATATTCTTTCAGTTTTTGCTGGTCTTGGAAGCTCTGCATCTCTCCATCCATTCTAAATGACAGCCTTGCTGGATAAAGTGTTCTTGGCTGCATATTCTTCTCGTTTAGTACCTTGAATATGTCTTGCCAAGCATTTCAGGCTTGCCAGGTTTCTGTGGATAGGTCTGACATTATTCCAATGTTCCCCCCTCTGTATGTAAGGAATCTCTTCCCCCTAACGGCCCTTAAGATGGTTTCCTTGGTTGTAAGATTTGCGAGTTTTACTATTACATGCTGCGGCCTTGGCCTGTTTTCCTTGATCTTGGGAGGGGTCCTCTCTGCCTCTAGGACACAAATGTTTGTTTCATTCCCCAGATTAGGGATGTTCTCATCTACAATTTGCTCAAATATATCTTCTAGTCCTCTCTCTCCCCACCCCCTCCAGGATTCCAATAATTCTGACATTGGAACGTTTCATGGTGTCACTTATTTCTCTGATTCTATTTTCATGGATTCTGAGTTGTGTTTCCCTGGCCTCCTCTTTTCCCTTTTTATCTATTATATTGTCTTCCAGGTCTCTTTTTCGCTCTTCTGCCTCACGTACCCTAGCTGTTAGATTATCTAGATTGGATTGGATCTCATTGATAGCATTTTTAAGTTCTGTCAAATTAGCTTTCATTTCTGCCCTCAGAGACTCTATGTTGCCATTAATTGATTTCTCCATTCTAGCTCTTGTCTTCACATTTGGTAACCTTAATACCATCTCCGACATCTTGGTTATATCTGCATCTATTTGTACATCTGTGTCATAAGTCATAATCTCTGAGTCTTTTCTATTTTGGGGGTTCCTCCTACTAGTCATTCTGTTGAGGAGTGTTTGAGGGAATGTATAGAGTCCAAATTATTGACCACAACCCAAGCAAGATGCACCTGTTTTTTAGGGACCTTAGGGTTGCTGGCCTCTTTGTCTCCCATCCTGTCTTCTAGGGTAGAGGCCTGCCTCACTGTTACTCAGGCAACATTGTTTGGGCAGAGTTGCCCTGCACCCTGTGGGGGGGATGGGCTCAGTGAAAAGTGGTTTTTTTGGGTTTTGTTCTCTGGTGGTTTTTCCTGGTGGCTTTCCACATCTCTTCCCAGAGTCAGAGCAGAAGAGACCATTTCCAACCCTCTGCCTCAGAGCAAAGAGATCACAGTGTGTTCTTCAGTGAGCTCTCCACACCACATTATGTCCATTTCTGTCTGTGCTGCTATAAACTGCAGTGTCCTGGGTTGTGCGCCCCTCAGCAGGGTTTGCTCCCAGTCCTAGCCTCCATGTCGGGGCACGTCTCTGCCCTTTGTGCTTCTAAAACCGCCAGCTTCCCCCAGTTCCCACTTGTGACCCCGCCACTCCAGTTTCCATCAGGGCGGTGCCCTAAAGCCCTTTCCCCGCCCATACTGGTCTGTGAGTCTGTGCCCCATCTCCAGTGCGGGAGGCTATCACTCACCGGCGGTGTAGGATCCCCACAGCCAGCCTCCTTCCTACTGCCGTTTATCCTCCGATATCTGCCCGTGGAATCATGGCTCCCCACTTCATACCTCGAAACCAATTGCCTGTGATATTCTGTTTGTAGAGATCCATATCTATCTTCTTACATTTCAGGCTGATTTCATGGGTGTTCAGAGTGGTCTGGTAGATATCTTCTTCAATTCCGGGGACCGTTTGGAATAGGGTCCCCTACTGCTTCACCATCTTTTCCCCTATCCATTCATCTGTTGATGGATATCTAGGCTCTTTCCTCAGTTTGGTTATCATGGACATTGCTGCTATGAACATTGGGGTGCATGTGCCCCTTTGGATCATTACATTTGTAACTTTGGGGTAAATACCTAGCAAGGCAATTGCTGGGTCATAGGGTAGCTCTATTTTTATTTTCTCTAGGAACCTCCATACTGTTTTCCAGAGTGGCTGTACCTGCTTGCATTCCCACCAACAGTATAAGAGGGTTCTCTTTTCTCCTCATTCTCACCAACATTTGCTGTTTCCTAACTTGTTGACTTTAGCCATTCTCACTGGTATGAGGTGGCATCTCATTGTGGTTTTGATTTTTATTTCCCTGATGCCAAGTGATGTGGAGCATTTTTCATGTATCTATTGGCCATTTTTATGTCTTCTTTGGAGAAATGTCTGTTCATGTCTTCTGCCCATTTTTTGACTGGATTTTTTGGTGTTGAGTTCAATGAGTTCTTTATAGATCTTGGATACTAGCCCTTTATCTAATATGTTATTTGCAAATATCTTCTCCCATTCCATAGGTTGCCTTTTTGTTTTGTTGACTGTTTCCTTTGCTTTGCAGAAGGTTTTTTTTTTCCTTCATGGATATTGATTTTTTAAATTTAAATTCAATTAGCCAACATTTAGTACATCATTAGCTTTCAATGTAGTGTTGAATGATTCATTAGTAGTACATTAGTAGTATATAACACCCAGTGCACATCAGATCATGTGTCCTCCTTAAGGCTCATCACTCAGTTACCCAATCCCTCCACCCCCCTTCCTTCCTCAACCCTCCGTTTGTTTCCTGGAGTCAAGAGACTCTCATGGTTTGTCCCCCTTTCTGATTTCTTCCTTCAATTATCCCTCCCTTACCCTATTGTCCTCTGAACTATTTCTTATATTCCACATATGAGTGAAACCATATGATAATTGTCTTTCTCTGTTTTACTTATTTCACTTAGCATAACAGCCTCCAGTTCCATCCATGTTGTTGCAAAAGGTGCGTATTTATCCTTTCTGATAGCTGAGTAAGATTCCATTGTATATATGAATCACATCTTTATCCATTTATCTGTTGAAGGATATCTTGCCTGCTTCCACAGTTTGGCTATTGTGCACATTGCTGATATGAACATTAGGGTGCATGTGTCCCTTCTTTTCACTACATCTGTATCTTTGGCACAAATACCCAGTAGTGCACTTGCTGGGTCATAGGGTAGCTCTATTTTTAACTTCTTGAGGAACTGCCATACTGTTTTCCAGAGTGGCTGTGCCAGCTTGCATTTCCACCAACAGTGTAAGAGGGTTCCCTTTTCTCCACATCCTCGCCAACATTTGTTGTTCCCTGTCTTGTTAATTTTAGCCATTATAACTGGTGTAAGGTGGTATATCTCATCATGGTTTTGATTTGTATCCCTGATGCCAAGTGATGTGGAGCATTTTTTCATGTGTCTGTTGGCTATTTGTGTGTCTTCTTTGGAGGATCAGACAATAGGGTAAGGTGTCTGTTCATGTCTTCTGCCCATTTCTTGACTGGATTATTTTTTGGGGGGGTGTTGAGTTTGGTAAGTTCTTTATAGATCTTGGATGCTAGTCCTTTATCTGATAACTCACTTGCAAATATCTTTTCTCATTCCGTGGGTTGCCTTTTAGTTTTGTTGACTGTTTCCCTTGCTGTGCAGAAGCTTTTTATCTTGATGAAGTCCCAATAGTTCATTTTCGCTTTTGTTTCCCTTGCCTTTAGATGTGTGTCTTGCAAGCAGTTGCTGTGGCCAAGGTCGAAGAGGTCACTGCCTGTGTTCTCCTTTAGGATTTTGATGGATTCCTGGCTCAATTACATCTTTCATCCATTTTGAGTTTGTCTTTGTGTATGGTGTAAGAGAATGATCCAGTGTCATTCTTCTGCATGTGGCTATCCAATTTTCCCAGCACTATTTGTTGAAGAGACTGCCTTTTCATTGGATATTCTTCCTGCTTTGTTGAAGATTAGTTGATCATAGAGTTGATGGTCCATTTCTGGAGTCTCTATTCTGTTCCATTGATCTATGTGTCTGTTTTTGTGCCAATACCATGCTGTCTTGATGATCACAGCTTTGTAATATAGCTTGAAGTCAGGCATTGTGATGCCCCCAGCTTTGGTTTTCTTTTTTAGCATTCCCATGGCTATTTGGGGTCTTTTCTGGTTCCACACAAATTTTAGGATTGTTCGTTCCAGCTCTGAAAAGTGTTGCTGGTATTTTGATAGGGATTGCCTTGAATGTGTAGATTGCTCTAGGTAGCACGGACAGTTTCACAATGTTTTTTCTTCCAATTCATGAGCATGGAATGTTTTTTCCATTTCTTTGTGTCTTCCTCAATTTCTTTCATAAGAGTTCTGTAGTTACTAGAGATCCTTTACCTCTTTGGTTAGGTTTATTCCTAGGTATCTTATGGTTTTTGGTTCAATTGTAAATGGGATCAATTCCTTAGTTTCTCTTTTTTCTGTCTCATTTTTAGTGTATAGAAATGTAACTGATTTCTGTGCATTGATTTTGTATCCTGCCACATAGCTGAATTGCTGTATAAGTCCTAGTATTTTGGGTGGATTCTTTTGGGTTTTCCACATAAAGTGTCATGTCATCTTCAAAGAGAGTTTGACTTCTTCTTTGCCAATTTGAATGCCTTTTATTTCTTTTTGTTGTCTGATTTCTGAGGCTAGGTCTTCTAGTACTATGTTGAACAATAATGGTGATACTACTTTGATACTACTTCTCAGTTTACAAATGCATTGACAAGACCTTTTCACTATTGATTAATTTTGTTTTAGAGCTAAGAAATAAGGTTGGTACTATGTATTGCCCTTGTGTAGGTCTGTAGAAATAAACCCGAGACTCTTTAACTTTTTATAGGATTTGCAAAAACTACTACATCTTGCCATTTGTGTTTTTCCTTTCCCTGAATAAACCTTAAATGCTGTATCTGGATTATCATGCTAGTTAATGGACTGTAAAATTCAGATTGAGGTATGGGAGAAAGCCTCTGGTATAAAGCAAGAGAGCTAGAATAAATTCATTTGTGGCAACTGATAAGTATAGTCATCCTCTTTGACAACTTCCTTCACCAAGCCAATGTTAGATGGATTCTCCAGACCAAATTTAAATTTTTTCCAGATGTGAAATGTCAAATGAATACAAGCAACATATGATGAGTTAGGTTATATAAGCCAAAGACCAAATTGTGCAAAGAGGAGGATCAGAAAAGATACAATAGGAAATCACCTTGATATTTTAAAATTATAGAAACAAGGCAGCCATCAAGAAGAGGTATGTAGAAAAACGGACCCTGTTTATAACTGAAATAAATTCAAATGAGTTAGCTCTTTAAAAACACAGAATCAAGACAGCTACCAAGAGGAGGTAAGTAGAAAAACTGGCTTTTATTTACATATTAAAAAAAAGACAACCAAAATATTTTAGAATTCTTCCTCTAAAGAGGAAGGTTGTTTAGGGTCCATAGTTTAGCTTGGAGTAAGAAATCAATAAGCCATTCTGACTCTTCCCTCCTACTTCTAACACTTAAATTTAAAAAAAAAAAAAACTTTCTTACAGAGAAAAGTAACTAATGCGGTGATCCTTTAGAGATGTCTCTGTTTACAACTGGATGTGGTAGTACCAGAGACGGCTCTTTCTCTAAGACATCTATTTTTGCACTTAAACCAGATATAGTATTTGGAATAGACATCGTGGGTGAAGACCTGGATTCTATTGGCAATGGAAGCTCTGAAAATGCTGACAGTATATAGTACATGACCCAAACGACCTGAGGGCTACCCTATCCCAGCATGTGGAACTGGGTAAAGCATGACTGAATATTCGAGAGGAATATTTATACAGCAAGTGTATAAACCCCAAAGGGAAAATCTGGTGTTTAATGGACAAGTACATCCCTTCCCCCAGGAGTATTTGGGCCTGCTCTAAGAATAGACTTTTTCAAAAGTGTGCATTACCACAAGTGATAAACCTACCAGATTTTAAAAGTAGTGCCAACTGTATCTAAAAACCCACAAACTTGATGTGATGTCTACAGAAGCAAAACCACTGGTCTTCATTAAAAAAAATAAGAAGAAGAAGAGGCCTGTTTTAGGAAAACTCAGATGGGCATGTAGGCCAAGTGTAAGCCAGGGTCTAAAGCACTGAGATTTTCAGTTGTCTCTCAAAATAATGCTGAGAATGCTATTAATCAGTGTTATTAATTTAGATCCCACTGATTTGGAATTGATTGTTTTAGAATGTAGTGGATTCAAGTTTACCTATGGGTTACCTATGAAAAAGGGAATTGGCTGAGTATTATAAATAGACCTAACTGGGGTGTGAGTTGGGGAAAGTAAATGTTATAACCTAATATTTCCTTATATGTTCTAAACCACCAAGCACCCATGCACCCATGCTAACAATTAAGGATCATTTTTATTTATTTCTCAGACAAATGTTGGGATCTCTACTGACAATAACATTAGCTTACATCCTATAACTGAACATATCTAAAGGTAAAATTTCCTTTTAAGCCATTCTGCAATTCAGTTACTTGCTATATACCACCTATATATCCCCTCAACAATCTTAGTTCTAAGCTGTGATTATATTTTCACTCTGTTCTCATGCTATAGCAGTGAGTGTGGAAAAGTCAGGGAGGCTGATCATTAAGGAAAATGGAATAATGGAACCAGCCTAATATCTCAGCTGGAAGGCAACATTTCTAAAGTTAAATCCCATTCTAGAACAATAATATATTCTTTCTCTTGCCTACATTCTGGGCTGCTTAACATACAAAACTGGTTGTTTAATCAGTAAAGGCCATAAGTTACCTTCCAGACTCTTAAGTAGGAGGAGGAGTGCCCCAAACTCACCCATTTAAACCAACTGGAAAAGTAGCATAGCCTTCTTTGGGACAAGGATCACTGTGGGTGCTGTAGGTTCATCCAGCATGGCAACAGATGAGTAGCTCACTGTTGTTTAGAGCAGCCTGCCTCCTTGGTGCTGACCTAGGAGATGCCTATGTCCCCAGTGATACCCATACTCCCAGCGAAGCTCGTGGCCTCAGAGATGCTGATGTCTCCAGAGTAGCCCATAGCCTCAGAGATAACTGTGGCCACATAGATGTCCCTGGAGTCAGAGATGCCCATGTTTCTAGAGAATCCCACATCCCCATAAATGTTTATGGTCCTAAGGCTACCTATGATCCCACAGCAGTCATGGTGAAAGGTTTGTACCCTGGCTTTTCACTTGATCCATCTGAGTTTAGAGGCCTCCTTCCCTGGACAGGGTACCATTCTCCATCAAGGTGTTCAGGTCTCCATTAATACCCATAAAGCCAAGAGGATTGGTCAAAGGACTTCCCAGATGCTGAGATAATAAATTCGTTAATTGAGGGCAGGTACAGCTTTCTTCTGTAGTAGCTCATCATGGGCTTATAGTTTCTGTCATAGGAACAAGGAATGGTTGAAAAGAATTAGGAACAGAAGAAAAGCTTGGTAAATTTCACAATGACCTGCAGGGATCCTGCTGCTGTCACTAATATGGTAGATTATAAACTTTTGCCCCCTCCTTACTCATGTTTAAACATCTTTTCTTCATCACTTCACATAATTTTTTTTTTTATTTGAGAGAGAGAGAGAATGAGAGACAGAGAGCATGAGAGGGAGGAGAGTCAGAGGGAGAAGCAGACTCCCCGCTAAGCAGGGAGTCTGATGTGGGACTCGATCCCAGGACTCTAGGATCATGACCTGAGCCGAAGGCAGTCGCTTAACCAACTGAGCCACCCAGGCGCCCACTTCACATAATGTTTTAAAAGCCCTACTACTAAAAATCCTCAAGGGTCTTATATCTATAAAAGTCCTCTTTTCTGATAAATATAATTTTATTACTGGAAGCAGGGAGGGCAAGGGAGAGGATCACTAAAATTTTTTAAATACCTCTATGTGCTGGGGGCGCCTGGGTGGCTCAGTTGGTTAAGCGACTGCCTTCGGCTCAGGTCATGATCCTGTAGTCCCGGGATCGAGTCCCGCATCGGGCTCCCTGCTCAGCGGGGGGTCTGCTTCTCCCTCTGACCCTCTTCCCTCTCGTGCTCTCTGTCTCTCATTCTCTCTCTCTCAAATAAATAAATAAAATCTTTAAAAAAAAAAATACCTCTATGTGCTGGAGACTTTACATATAGTATTTCCTTTTATACTTATAAGAATCCTATTGGTTAAATATTAGCTGTATTTTACAAATGAGAAAACTGAGTCTCAGAGAATTTAAGTAAGACTAAAATTCACACATTTAGGAAATGGCAGAGCTGGGATCTGGCCCTGACTCTTAATGCCAATTTCTATGACCTAACACCTCATGGTACCTCCAATGGATATTTTCACTTTCAAGGATAACACAATGACTCAGTGATACTTTATAATGGTTATTCTTAACTTTCTTCTCAGAAAGTTGCATGCATGCACATGTGTGTACATGAAACAGCCCACATACACAGTCTTAGGTATAATATCAGGGCTTTCACAGATTCCCCCAAAGGGTATCTGTGTACACCTATGGGTTCATGGACTCCAGTGAAGAGCTCCTGTTGTAGGGTATAGGCATCTCATTGTCATTTTTTTGGAAATCAGAAAATCGCACACACATACAAAACAAACAGTGGTAACCTTTGAAGAGAGGAAATGAATGGGTGTGTGGCTAGGAGAATCTTTTAAACCTTCCATCTTGTATGTTTTTGTATTCTGCATATTCTAACTTTATAACTGTACTATCTTTCTAAAAATCTTAACAGAGAAAAACTTCTGGGAAGATGGAAAAGTAAGAATATCCTAAGCTCACCTTGTTCTATGAACACACCTAGATAACAGCCACATCAGTGCAACTAACCCAGAGGATGACCTAAAGACTGGCAGAAGAGATTTTACACTGTTAATCGTAGAGAAGACACCACATTGGAAAGGTAGGAGGGGCAGAGATGTTATCCAGAACCAAACTCCTGAAGAGACTAACTACAAACAGGAATGTTACCACAAGCACAGAGAAGGGAGAGGAGCAGACTCCATACTAGGCACCCCAGACATAGGGTCAAGCACTGGGAAGTGAGGCTCCCTAATATTTGACTTTGAAAATCAGTGGGGTTTAACTTCTCAAGTATTTACAATCAGCAGGGCTTAACTCCAGGTACTTTAAAAATCAGCAGGCTTAGCTCTGGGAGAGCTGAAGGGCCCTATGAACCAGAGTTCTTGCCCTTAAAAAGTCAGTATAACAAACATAGCATAAAAGAAGCAGTTTGAAAACACCTGGAGTATACCTGAAGGTTTATTTACTAATCTCACAACATGTGCCAGGGGGGTAGGGATCAGGAGACTTATCCAAGAACAAAAGAGCTGGCAGGCACCATTTCTCTCTCTCCACCTCCCCACACCCAGCACAGATAACAGGACACTTACAGTAACCAGCTAGAAAATCCTCCACCTACCTTTCTAACAATGTGTGCCCTGCCTCCACATTCACCCACCCTACTCTGAAGACATCCTCTAAATTTGCTCCTGCCAAAACAAATACTGCTTGCAGCCTTGGTTAAGACTGGTGCCACTACAAAGTGATTCCAGCCAGGGGGAGAGGGGATGATAACCACATACAACAGTTCAAATGCAGGCCCAGAAGACAGACTAGGAGTAGACATTGGATCGGGTTGCTGGTCTGCTGACCAACAAAATCCTCTCAGGGGACAAGGCAGGGAAAGCACCCTGCAGGTTGAAGATACTGCAGCCCCAACAGACAGACTGTGGGCAGGCATCTGATTGGATTTCAGGCTCTGCCCAACAATGAAAGCCTCTCAGGAAAGCCTTCTGAGGATCAGTGGAGAGGCTGAGGGTAAGCATCTAGTCTGACTGCTGGCACCAACCAAGTACAAACCCATGGTGGTACCAAACTGGCCTCTTAACAGCACAGGTACCAAACCCTGCCCACAACTGGCAAAGTACGCCACTACAGCCAACTGGACTAAAGGCAAATGAAGATCAGCCACAACAGTAGGATGTACAAAACACACATAAGAGATAATCCTGAAGAACTGGTTGTGGAGAATCACATTACACTACAGAGCACCACAGGACCTCTTCTTCATAAGGACACTACTTTCAAAATCAGAAGATGCAGCTGAATTTCCTAATACATAGAAACAAACACAGAGAGTTAGACAAAATAAGGAGACAGAGGAATATGTCCCAAATGAAAGAACAGGATGAAACCATAGCAAAAGAGCTGATTAAAATGGAGATAAACAATATGCCTGATAAAGAATTCAAAGTAATGGTCATAAAGATACTCACTGGATTTCAGAAAAGAGTGAAAGATCTCAGTAAGAAGTTCAAAAAGATAGAAAAAAACTAGTCAGAGATGAAGAACTCAATAAGTGAAATAAATACATTAGAGGGAATCAATAGCAGATTAGGGGCGCCTGGGTGGCTCAGTCGGTTAAGTGTCTGCCTTCAGCTTGGGTCATGATCCCAGGGTCCTGGGATCGAGCCCACATCAGGCTTCCTACTCAGAGGGGAGCCTGCTTCTCCTTCTCTCTCTGCCTGCCTCTCTGCCTACTTGTACTCCCTCTCTATCTCTCGGTCAAATAAATAAATAAGATCTTTTAAAAAATAGCAAATTAGAGGAGGTGGAAGAATGGATCAGCGAGCTGGAAGACAGAGTAATGAAAAGCAACCAAGCTGAAGAGCAAAGAGGAAAAATTAATATTAAGAAATGAGAATTGGTTAAGGGAACTCAGTGACATCATCAAGTGTAATAACATTTGTATTTTAGGGATCCCAGAAGGAGAAGAGAAAAGAGGGCAGAAAATTTATTTGATGAAATAATAGCTGGAAACTCTCTTAATCTGGGAAAGGAAACAGATATCCAGATCCAGGAGGAACAGAGAGCTCCAAACAAAATCAACCCAAGGATGGCCACATCAAGACACATAATTAAAATGGCAAAAAGTAGTAATAGAGATGTGCCTGGGTGGCTCAGTCAGTTAGGCATCTGCCTTCAGCTCAAGTCATGATCTCAGGGTCCTGGTATCAAGTCCCACATCAGGATCCTTGCTCAGCAGGGATTCTGCTTCTCCTTCTGCCTCTGCCCCTCCCCCCCGCTCATGCTCTGTCTCTCTCCCAAATAAATAAATAAAAATCTTTTTAAAAAGTAGTAATAGAATTTTAAAAGCAGCAAGAAAAGAAAAAACAATTATACACAAGGAAAGCCTCATAAAGCTATCAGCTTTTTCAGCAGAAATGCTACAGGCCAGAAGAGAGTGGCATGATATTATCAAAGTGCTGAAAGGAAAAGAAAAAAAAAAAACCTACAACCTAGAATACTCTACACAGCAAGGCTGTCATCCAGGATAAAAGGGGAGATACAGTTTCCTAGACAACAAAAGTTAAGGAGTTCATCACCACTAAACCAGTATTACAAGAAATGTTAAAGGAAATTCTTTGAATGGGAAGAAAAGACCAAATCAGGAGTAAGAAAATTATGAAAGGAAAATTTTTCACAGGTAAATGAAAACATAAAAAATTTAATAGTTTAATCACTTACAAAACCAGTGTGGATGTTAAAGCATAAAAACAGTAAAATCAATTATATCTATAAAAATCAGTCAGGTATTCACAAAACAAAAGGATGTTCAGTATGACATATACATAAAATGTGTGTATGGAGGAGTAAATCTTGAATGCTTTTATAATGGTTCAAATTTAAGTGACCATCAACTTAATATAGACTGCAATATTCATAGGATGTTATGTATGAACCTAATGATAACCACAAATCAAAATCCTATAAAAGATATACAAAAAATAAAGAGAAAGAAATCCAAGCATATCACTATAGAAGCCATCAAACCACAAGGGAAGAGAGCACAAGAAGAAACGAACAGAGAGGATGTACAAAAGCAACCATAAAACAAGTAACAAAATGGCATTAAGTACTTACCTATCAATAATTACTGTGAATGTAATTAGACTAAATGTTCCAAGCAAAAGACATAGGGTAACTGAATGGATTAAAAAGAAAGACCCATATATATGCTGCCTAGAAGAGACTCAATTCAGACCTAAAGATACATGCAGATTGAAAGTGAATGGATGGAAAAATATTTACTATGCAAATGGAAGCAAAGAGAAAGCTGGGGTATCAATACTTATATTGGACAAAATAGACTTTTAAAAAAAGACTAATAGGAGACAAAGGATACTACATAATAATAAAGGGAAAACTCAAACAAGAGGTTATAAAAGTTCAAAATATTTTTTTGTCCCAACATAGGAACACCTAAATTAAAAAAACAACAATTAAAAGTCATAAAGGAAGAAATCGACAGTTATACAATAATAGTAGCCTACTTTAGCACCACACTTAAATCAATAGACAGATCATCCAAACAGAAAATTAATAAGGAAACTGGCTTTGACAGAGACGATGCAACACATAGACCCAACAGATACATCCAGAGCATTCCATCCCAAAACAGTGGAATACACATTTTTTTCAAGTGCACATCTAAGAGTCTCCAGAATAGATTGCAGTTAGGCTACAAAACAAGTCTCAATAAATTAAGAAAATACATTGAAATAATATCATGCGTATTTTCCAATCATAATAGTAGGAAACAAGCAATAAATCACAATGAAAAATCTGGAAAGAACACAAATACATAAAGACTAAATAGCATGCTACTAAACAATGAAAGGGGCCAACCAAGAAATCAAAGAGGAAATTAAAAAAAAAATACATGGACATGACTGAAAATTAAAAAGCAATGGTCCAAATCATTGGGATGCAGCAAAGCATGTTCTATGAGGGAAGATTATAGAATACAGACCTACCTCAAAAGCAAGAAAAATCTTCAATAAACAACCTGACCTTACATCTAAAAGACCTAAAAAAGAAGAACAAACAAAGCCCAAAGCCAGTAGAAGAAAGGACATAATAAAGATTGTAGTAGGTATAAAAGAAATAGAAACAAACAAACAAAAATAATAGAACAGAAAAATGAAACCAGGAGCTGGTTCTTTGAAAAGATCAACAAAATTGATAAACCTTCAGAGAAACTCATTTAAAAAAGTACCCAAGTAAATAAAAACAGAAATGAAGGAGAAATAACCATCACCACAAAAATATAAAGGAGCTATATCCCTTTATATTCTTCTTCTTCTAAAATTGTAGCAGGAAGAATTAGAAAAATTGAACAGAATACTAGTAACAAAATTGAATCAGTAATCAACAAATTCCCAACAAACATGTCCAGAAGCAAATATATTCACAGGTGAATTCTACCAAACATTTAGACTTAATACACATTATTCTCAAACTTTTTTATATAGTACACACACACACACACACACACACACACACAAACTCAAAATGGACTAAAGGCCTAAATGCAAGACCTGAAGCCATAAAACTGCTATAAGAAAACATAGGCAAAATTTCTTTGACACTGGCCATAGAAACATTTTTTTAGGTAGGTCTCCTCTGGCAAGGGAAACAAAAGCAAAAATGAACTATCAGGACTACACCAAAAAAAAAAAAAAAAAAAAAGCTTTTGCACAATGAAGGAAACTCAGCAAAACAAAGAGACAACCCACAGAATGGAAGAAGATATTTGCAAATGACATATGCACTAAGGGGTTAATACCCGAAATATATAAAGAACATATACAACTAAACACCAAAAAACAAGTAATCTGATTTATAAATGGGCAGAGGACCTAAATAGACAATTTTCTAAGGAAGGCATACAGATGGTCAACAGACACATGGGAAGATTCTCAACATTTACTAATAATCATCAGGGAAATGCAAATGAAAACCACAATGAGTTGTCACTTTACACCTGTAAGAATGACTAAAATAAAAAATTCAAGAAATAACAAGTGCTGGTGAGGATGTGGAGAAAAAAGAACCCTTGTGTACTGTTGGTGGGAATGCAAATAGGTGTAACCACTGTGAAAGACAGTGTGGAGATTCCTCAAAAAATTAAGAATAGAATTGCCACACGATCCAGTAATTCTACTACTGGGTATTTACCTAAAGAAAACGAAAACACTAATTGAAAAAGATAAACATGCCCTTATGTTTATTGCAGCAATATTTATTAATAGCCACGATGTGGAAGTTACCCAAGTCTTCATCCACACATCAATGGAGGAAGTATGTATGTATGTATGTATGTATGTATGTATGTATACACACACACACACACACACACAGAGGATTATTACTCAGACTAAACAAGAATGAAATCTTGTCATTCACAACAACATGGATTGACATAGAGGTTATACTGCTAAGTGAATAGAAGGAACATTCCTCAAATTCATAAAAACCATCTATGAAAAGCCCACAGTGAATATCATTCTCAATGAGGAAAAGCAGAGAACTTTTCCCTCAAGATCAGGAACATGACAAGGATGTTCACTCTCACCATTATTGTTCAACATAGTACTAAAAGTCCTAGCATCAGCAATCAGACAATAAAAAGAAATAAAAGGTATTCAAACTGGCAAAGAAGTCAAACTCTCTCTCTTTGCAGATGACATTATAGTTTATGTGGAAAACCCAAAAGACTCTACCCCCAAATTACTAGAATTCATACAGCAATTCAGTAATGTGGCAGGATACAAAATCAATGCACAGAAATCAGTTGCTTTCCTATACACTAGCAATGTAACTGTAGAAAGAGAAATTAGGGAATTGATTCCATTCACAATAGCACCAAAAACCATAAGATACCTTGGAATAGACCTAACCAAAGGGGTAAAGGATCTATACTCTAGGAACTACAGAACACTCATGAAAGAAATTAAAGAAGACACAAAAAGATGGAAAAACATCCCATGCTCATGGATCAGAAGAATAAAAATTGTTAAAATGTCTATGCTGCCTCTTTGTTTTGTTGACCATTTCCCTTACTGTGCAGAAGCTTTTTATCTTGATGAATTTTCAAAACTTCATTTTTGCTTTTGTTTCCCTTGCCTTTGGAGACGTGTCTTGATAGAAGTTGCTGTGACCAATGTCGAAGCGGTTACTGCCTATGTTCTCCTCTAGGATTTTGATGGATTCCTGTCTCACATTGAGGTTTTTCATCCATTTTGAGTTTATCTTTGTGTATGGTGTAAGAGAATGGTCGAGTTTCATTTTTATGTATATAGCTCTCCAATTTTCCCAGCACCATTTATTGAAGAGACTGTCTTTTTTTTTTCCATTGGATATTTTTTTCCTGCTCTGTCAAAGATTATTTGACCATAGAGTTGAGGGTCCAAATCTGGGCTCTCTATTCTCTTCCACTGATCTATGTGTCTGTTTTTGTGCCAGTACCATGCTGTCTTGGTGATCACGGCTTGGTAATATAGCTTGAAATCAGGCAAGATGATGCCCCCAGCTTTGTTTTTCTTTTTCAACATTTCCTTGGCGATTCAGGGTATTTTCAGTGCCATACAAATTTTAGGACTGGTTATTCCAGCACTTGGAAAAATGCCATTGGTATTTTGATTGAAAGTATAGATTGCTCTGGGTGTCATAGACATTTTAACAATGTTAAATCTTTGTTTCCTGGTTTAACCTGTACTTAAAACAAGTGTCTGACTTTGGTTTTGCTGGTATCATAAAGCAAAATCAATACACATAGCACAACTACTCAATGAACAGTTTACAGTCTACAAGGGAAGGAAATAAGATTTTTTCATAAGGTTTCCATAATTGGAAATATAACAATTTTATTGTTCTTATTGGTACACTCAATATGTCACACTTATTCTATGGATGGTAACAAATGCCAGTATGACTTCCCTGTCATTCCCTTGTGTTACTCTTAATTCCATCCACATCTGAAAGGGAACCAATCCACTTGTTTAACTAGCTGAGTGTGATATTTACCACTTTCCATGGGAAGTAAGAAAAAGAAATGTGCTTCAGTGCTTTGTGGACACAGGATACCTAGAAGCCAGAATGTGTAACAGGCCAGCCAAGAAGCTTCTCACAAGTACAAATTATACTCCAAGTGGGTTGGATCTACCCACTTGGGGTAAGAAGGGGTAAGAGGATCTCTTTTTGAGACATTATTCCTCACCTTTTCTAGTTTGTGCACATCTGCCTCCAGCATTGCTCTCTGCTTCTTAATTTCCAGGAGGCTGTCTAGCATACTCTTCTTGGGCTGCAGCCCTTTATCAAAACGGTTATACATACCACACCAGAACCTTGAATAAACAAAAAGAAAAAAAGGGAGGTTGGTTAAGCTAGAGGAATACATTATTGTTTCACTTGTGTTAAGAAAATATTAGCTCGGGGGACACCTGGGTGGCTCAGTTGGTTAAGCATCATCTGCCTTTGGCTCAGGTCATGATCCTGGGGTCCTGGGATTGAGTCTGTCTTCTCCCTCTGCCTGCCCTTCCCCCTGCTTGTATTCTCTATCTCTCTCTCTCTTGCTCTATCTCTGGCAAATGAATAAATAAAAATTTTTTAAATAAAGAAAATATTAGATTGGTAGATAGGCAGATCTCAAAAGTAAGGTAATTTTAATGACATTAAAAAGACTGGCCATGTTCAAAAGGTTAAAAATAGCACTACCCTACAATCCAGTAATCACAGTACTAGGTATTTATCCCTAAAATACAAAAACACTAATTCAAAAGGATACATACACCTCTCTGTTTATTGCAACATTATTTACAATAGCCAAGTTATGTAAGCAGCCTAAGCATCCATTGATACATGAATGGATAAAGAAGACGTGGTGTATATATGTGGTATACAAAAAAATATATATATATTCAACTGCAAAAAGAATGATATTTTGCCATTAGCAATAACATGGAAGGAGCTGGAGAGCATAATGCTAAGCAAAATAAGTCAGTCAAAGACAAATATCACATGATTTCACTCATATGGGGAATTTAAGAAACAAGACAAATGAGGAAAGGAAAAAAGAGAGAGAGAAAAACCAAGAATGAGACTCATAAACATAGAGAATGAACAGATGGTTACCAAAGGGGTGGTGGGAATGGGTAAAATAGGTGATGTAGATTAAGGAGTACACTTGTGATGAGCATGGGTGATATATGGAATTGATGAATCATTATGTTGTATACTTGAAACTAAGATTATACTGCATGTTAACTATAGGAATTTAAAAAAAAAAAAAAAGGCATCCAAATCAGCAAAGAAGAAGTAAAACATTGACTATTCGCAGATGACATGATAATACATAGAAAAATTGAAAGACTCCATCAAAAAACTGCTAGAACTGATAAATTCAGTAAAGTCACAGGTTACAAAGTCAGCATACAGAAATCTATTATATTTCTAAACACCAGTAATGAAGCATCAGAAGGAGAAATGAAGGAATTCATACCATTTACAACTGTACCAAAAACAATAAGATACCTTGGAATAAACCTAATGAAAGAGGTAAAAGATATGTACTCTGAAAACTATAAAACACTTATGAAAGAAAATGAAAAGGACACAAAGAAATGGAAAAATATTCCATGTTCATGGATTGGAAGAAAAAATATTGCTAAAATGTCTATACAACCCAAAGCAATCTACACATTTAATGTACTCCCTATCAAAACACCAACAACATTTTTCACAGAGCTAGAACAAACAATGTTAAAATTTGTATGGAACCAGAAAAGATCCCAAATAGCCAAAGCAACCTTGAAAAAGAAGAGCTAAGCTGGAGGCATCACAATTCCAAACTTTAAGATATTTTACAAAGCTGTAGGAATCAAAACAGTATGGACCTGGCATAAAAAAAGACACAGATCAATGGAACAGAATAGAAAACCAAGAAATAAACCCTTAACTATATGGTCAATTAATCTTTGACAAAGCAGGAAAGAATATCAAATGGGAAAAAGATAGTCTCCAACAAATCGTATTGGGAAAACTGGATGGCAACACGCAAAAGAATGAACCTGGACCACATTCTTACACCACACACAGATATAAATTCAAAATGGATGAAAGACCTGAATGCGAGACCCGAAACCTTAAAAATCCTAGAAGAGAACAAAGGCAGTAACTTCTTTGACATCAGCCATAGCAACTTTTTTCTAGGTATGTCTCTTCAGACAAGGAAAAC
The DNA here is from genome assembly GCF_002201575.2 of Neomonachus schauinslandi. Taxonomy (NCBI): domain Eukaryota; kingdom Metazoa; phylum Chordata; class Mammalia; order Carnivora; family Phocidae; genus Neomonachus; species Neomonachus schauinslandi. The sequence goes on along the minus strand of NC_058419.1, from coordinate 76,342,968 downwards.
AAAAGCAAAAATAAACTATTGGGATGTCATCAAAGGAAGTTTTGCACAGTGAAGGAAACAATCAACAAAACTAAACTCCCATTCTGTAGACTGGGAGAAGATATTGGCAAATGACATATCTCATAAATGGTTAATATCCAAAATATATGAAGAACTTCTACAACTCAACACCCAAAAAATGAATAATCCTATTAAAAAATGGGTAGGGGCACATGGGTGGCTCAGTCCGTTAAGCATCTGCCTCCAGCTCATGGCATAATCCCAAAGTCCTGGGATCAAGCCCCGCGTTGGGCTCCTGCTCAGCAGGGAGTTTGCTTGTACCTCTCCCCTTGCCCCTTCCCCACACTCATGCTCTCTCTCTCTCTCAAACAAATATATAAAATCTTTTAAAAAAATAAAAATAACTATAAATGGTCAGAAGACATGAACAGACATTTTACCAAAGAAGACATACAGATAGCCAATAGACACATGATAAGATGCTCAACATCACTCACCATCAGAGAAATGTAAATCTAAACTACAAAGATATCATCTCAGAATGGCTAAAATCAACAACACAAGAAACAACAGGTGTTGACAGGGATGTGGAGAAAGGCAAACCCTCTTGCACTTTTGGTGGGAATGCATGGTGCAACCACTCTGGAAAACAGTATGGAGTTTCCTCAAAAAGTTAAAAATAGAACTACCCTATGATCCAGAAATTGCACTACTAGATATTTACCCAAATGATACAAAAATACCAATTGAGAGGGATACATGCACACGGATGTTTAGAGCAGCATTATCTACAAGACCAAATTATGGAAATAGCCCAAGTGTCCACTGACTGATGAATGGATAAAGAAGAAGTAGCATATACATACAATGGAATATTACTCAGCCATGAAAAAGAATGAAATTTTGCCATTTGCAAAAACATGGTTGAAGTTAGAGAGTATTATGTTAAGCGAAATAAGTCAGAGAAAGACAAAAACCATAAGATGTCACTCATATGTGGAATTTAAGAAACAAAACAAATGAGCAAAGGGAAAAAGAGAGAGGCAAGCCAAGGCACAGGCTCTTAACTATAGAGAACAAACTGATGGTTACCAGAAGGGAGGTGGGTGGGGGATGGGTTAAATATATAATGAGGATTAAGGAGTGCACTTGTGATGAGCACTGGGTATTGTGTGGGAGTGTTGAATCACTATATTGTACATCTGAAACCAATATTACACTGTATGTTAACTAACTGAAATTTAAATAAAAACTTAAAAAACAAAGACTGGGCATGTTCATAATTGAAGAGTAAATTTACTAGCAGAAAGGTTGTGCTGAAAGAAACACTTTGGACTTGACCAAATTTGAGCTTCTCTTTAAAAATTATTTTTTTAATTCTGAAATAATTATGATTTCATATGCAGTTTTAACAAGTAATAGGGAATGACATCAGTAAGATGGCAAATAGGAAGCCTAAGGGCCTTGTTCCACGGAGACACTAAATAAACAATAGGTGTACCAAAGTACCTTAGTGAGAACCCTAGAAACCAGTTAAGAAGCTGCAACAACCAAGTAAATGCCTAACCAAGAAAAAGCTGTACCCAAAATGGTAGAAAAATTCATAGTCCTTTTGCTCATCCTTGCCCCAAACCCTTTCTAGTGTAGCATGATGCAATTGGAAAGAAAGCACCCAATTCCCAGTGCTTCCCTCAGGAATATAAGGAAAAAGGTGGAAGATGCTTGCAGTGATCTATCTTGTTTATACGCAGCCTGAGGGATCGGTTTCTATCTCACCATACTTGGGGCACTGACTGGAATGGTGTCATAATTTGCATATCTGATTGGAGGTTATTCAAACCAGTGGCAGGTGACAGATGGAAGGGTTCTGCAGAAACACAGGTGTCTGGGGGCAAGAGTTTATGGGCAGAGGAATACAAAGGTACTTTCAAAGCTTCTGAGAAGCAGGGGTAAGGCTCCTAGGGAAATTAACACATTGAAAAATAGCTGAGTATATGCAGATTGGGAATAAAAGCACATGCACAGGCCCAAGGAAGATGCATCTCCAGAAAAGATTGGAATGGACCCTGAGCTGTTAAAGTGGGCTTAGTGTAGGTCTTCCCCTGCATATAGCCAGTCCTTAAAGACTGGTAGAGGTAGCTGGTTTTTAAATGCCCAAATTTCTTTCATGAGTGTTCCATACTTCCTAGAGTATAGATCCTTTACCTCTTTGGTTAGGTTTATTCTGAGGTAGCTTATGGTTTTTGGTGCTATTGTAAGTGGAATCATTTCTCTAATTTCTCTTTTTACAGTTGCATTGTTAGTGTATAAGAAAGCAACTGATTTCTCTGCATTGATTTTGTATCCTGCCACATTACTGAATGGCTGTATGAGTTCTAGTAACTTGGAGGTGGAGTCTTTTGGGTTTTCCACATAAAGTATCATGTCGTCTGCAAAAAGGGAGAGTTTGACTTCTTCTTTGCCAATTTGAAAACATTGTTAAAATGTCTAGGCTACCCAGAGCAATCTATACCTTCAGTGCCATCCTGATCAAAATTCCAATGACATTTTTCAAAGTGCTGGAACAAACAATCCTAAAATTTGTATGGAATCAGAAAAGACCCCGAGTTCCCAAGGAAATGTTGAAAAAGAAAAACAAAGCTGGGGGCATCACGTTGCCCAATTTCAAGCTATATTACAAAGCTGTGATCACCAAGACAGCATGGTATTGGCACAAAAACAGACATATAGACCAATGTAACAGAATACAGAACCCAGATATGGACCCTCAACTCTATGGTCAAATAATCTTTAACAAAGCAGGAAAAAATATGCAATGGAAAAAAGACAGTCTGTTCAATAAATGGTGCTGGGAAAATTGGACAACCACATGCAGAAGAATGAAACTCAACCATTCTTGTTAGAGATAAACTCAAAGTGGATGAAAGACCTCAATGTGAGGCAGGAATCCATCAAAATCCTAGAGGAGAACATAGGCAGTAACCTCTTTGACATCAGCCACAGCAACTTCTTTCAAGATACATCTCTAAAAGATAGTGAAACAAAAGCAAAAATGAACTTTTGGGACTTCATCAAGATAAAAAGCTTCTGTACAGCAAAGGAAACAGTCAACAAAACAAGGAGGCAACCCACAGAATGGGAGAAGATATTTGCAAATGACACTACAGACAAAGGGCTGGTATCCAAGATCTATAAAGAGCTTCCCAAACTCAACACCGAAAAAACAAATAAACAAGACAAAAAAATGGGCAGAAGACATGAACAGACACTTCTCCAAAGAAGACATACAAATGGCTAACAGACACATGAAAACATGTTCATCATCATAAGCCCTCAGGGAAATTCAAATTAAAACCACATTGAGATACCACCTTACACTAGTTAGAATGGCAAAAATGCACGGGGAAAGAAACAACAAATATTGGAGAGGTTGTGCAGAAAGGGGAACCCTCTTACACTGTTGGTGGGAATGCAAGTTGGTACAGCCACTGTGGAAAACAGTGTGGAGGTTCTTCAAAAAATTAAAAATAGAGCTACCCTATGACCCAGCAATTGCACTCCTGGGTATTTACCCCAAAGACACAGATGTAGTGAAAAGAAGGGCCATATGCACCCAATGTTCATAGCAGCAATGTCCGCAACAGCCAAACTGTGGAAAGAGCCGAGATGCCCTTCAACAGATGAATAGATAAAGAAGATGTGGTCCATATATACAATGGAACATTACTGAGCCATCAGAAAGAATGAATACCCAACTTTTACATCAACATGGATGGGACTGGGGGAGATTATGCTAAGTGAAATAAGTGAAGCAGAGAAAGTCAATTATCATCTGGTTTCATGTATTTGTGGAACATAAGGAATAGCATGGAGGACATTAGGAGAAGGAAGGGAAAAATGAAGGGGGGGGATGGGAGGGAGAGGTGAACCACGAGAGACTATGGACTCTGAGAAACAAACTGAGGGTTTTAGAGGGGAGGGGGGTGGGTGGATGAGTTAGCCCGGTGGTGGGTATTAAGGAGGGCACGTACTGCATGGAGCACTGGGTGTTATACGAAAACAATGAATCGTGGATCACCACATCAAAAACTAATGATGTATTATATGGTGACTAAAATAACATAATAAAATAAAATTTACAAAAATAAGTAAATGTCCAAATTTCAACAAAAGATTATGAGGCACAAAAAGAAACAGGGAAAGACAGTGCATTCAAAGGGAAAAAAAAATCTAGAAACAGACACTAAAGAAACACAGGCCTCTTCCTTGAAAAAAAAAAAAAAAAAAGAAAGAAAGAAAGAAAACAACTGCTTTAAGTATGCTCAATGAACTCAAAGAGAACACGGATAGACAGAGAAACAAAATAAGGAACTCGATTTAGGAACAGAATGAGAATATCAACAATGAGTGAAAAAAACAAACAGGAATTCCAGAGTATAAAAAAAGAACAAAAATTGAATTGAAAAATTCACTAGAGGAGGAGGTGGCAAGATGGTGGAAGAGTAGGGGACCTCATTATATCTGGTCCCTTGAATTTAGCTAGATAACTATGAAATCATTCTGAACACCCATGAAATCAAACTGAAATGTAAGAAAAGAATTTCTGGAACTCTACAAGCAGAAAAGCGACCACTTTTTGCAAGGTAGGAGGTGTGGAGAAGTGAATCTGAGGGGATATGTCAGAAGATAAACTGCGGGGAGAGGGAGTATCCATAAGCCAGCTATGGGAAAGTGATATAGCCCCAAAGAGCAAAATTGGAATCCTGAGAATCTCCAATAACAGACATCCATGCCTGAAAGGTGCTCAAGAGGTGAAACGGGGCAGAATTCTAGTTGGGACAGTGTGATCTCAGGATCCCCGGAGTCACAGAACAAATTGAGGTGCCTGAGCCAGTAGAGTTCCCAAGCATTGGATGGAGGAAACTGGTTATGGTCAGCAAGCCCAGGAGGGGGCTCTCAGCTTGGTTCACAATAAACCATGAGCCCTGGCCAGATCGGTGATCGCTGTCTGTGTGGGGAGCCTGCAAAGAACAGGAACACAGAGACCCTCTGCCTTCCCCTGAGTGGGGTGGAGTGGGTGCATGCAAGACTGGGTGACAGCTCTCAGTGTGGGGCCCTATAAAGGACAGTAATGGGGTAACTGTCTGCCTTCCCCTGGGGTGAAGGGTGGAGCAGGTGCGTGCACAAGCTGGTGACCATTCTCCCTGCTGGGACAATGCAAGGTGGTGAAACGTGGGACCCTTTGCCCTCTCCCGGGGAATTGGTGTGGGCCCACATCGTAGGAGTCTGCAGAGTTTGGCACACACAAAAGTGAAGAGCAATATCCCTGAGGTTTAACTGAAGAGAGGAGACTTCCATGTTTTGGCTCTGGGGCTGGGGATCGGGGCATGCCTATTATTATTTTGAGCCTCTAAAGAGGTACACAAAGCCTTCAGGAAACAAAAGCCACACAGAAAAACCAGAAAGAGCTTACACTGAGTCTGGCCCCCTAGCAAGGGGCAAACTATGCCCAGGTAAAGACACCTGAGAATCAGCACAGCAGGCCTCTCCCCCAAAAGACCAGCTGGAAGAACAGTTGAAAGGGAAATTTAAGGACCTCAGAGGACTGTGAAATCCAGCACTGGGGGAAATAGTATATAGAATTTGAGGTTTGTACTGATTCATTTATCTTTCAGTTTAAAATTTTCCCTTTCTTTTTCTTTTTTCCCCTTTCAAATAGTTTATGTAATCCACTCTGTTTTTAAGGCTTTTTTTAAAATTTTTTTTAAAGATTTTATTTATTTATTTGATAGAGACAGAGATAGCGAGAGCAGGAACACCAGCAGTGGGAGTGGGAGAGGGAGAAGCAGGCTTCCCCTCAAGGAGGGAGCCCAATGTGGGACTCGATCCCAGGACCCTGGGATCATGACCTGAGCCAAAGGCAGACGCTTAACGACTGAGCCACCCAGGCGCCCTTTAATTTTTTTATTGTTATGTTAATCACCATACATTACATCATTAGTTTTAGATGTAGTGTTCCATGATTCATTCTTTGTGCATAACACCCAGTGCTCCATGCAGAACGTGCCCTCTTTAATACCCATCACCAGGCTAACCCATCCTCTCCCCTCCCCTCTAGAACCCTCAGTTTGTTTTTCAGAGTCCATCGTCTCTCATGGTTCGTCTCCCCCTCCAATTTCCCCCCCTTCATTCTTCCCCTCCTGCTATCCTCTTCTTATTTTTTTCTTAACATATATTGCATTATTTGTTTCATAGGTACAGATCTGAGATTCAACAATCTTGCACAATTCACAGTGCTTACCAGGGCACATACCCTCCCCAGTATCTATCACCCAGTCACCCCATCCCTCCCACCCCACCCCCCACTCCAGCAACCCTCAGTTTGTTTACTGAGATTAAGAATTCCTCATATCAGTGAGGTCATATGATACATGCCTTTCTCTGATTGACTTATTTCGCTCAGCATAATACCCTCCAGTTTCATCCATGTCGTTGCAAATGGCAAGCTCTCATTCCTTTTGATGGCTGCAAAATATTCCATTGTATATATATATACCACATCTTCTTTATCCATTCATCTGACGATGGACATCTTGGCTCTTTCCACAGTTTGGCTATTGTGGACATTGCTGCTATAAACATCGGGGTGCATGTACCCTTTCAGATCCCTACTTTTGTATCTTTGGGGTAAATACCCAGTAGTGCAATTGCTGGATCATATGGTAGCTCTATTTTCAACTTTTTGAGGAACCTCCATACTGTTTTCCATTAAGGCTTTTTTAACTTTTATTTTTTATATTTACATTTTATAGATATATTCTTCATTTTTGGCTTCCTTTCACTCTATTTAATATTATTTTTGGATATATATAGAAGTTTTGCTTTCTTCACAATTTTGGTATTTAGTGTTTTCTAACACACAGACCAAAATACACTCAGAACCAAGTAGATCACTTTGTTTTGTCCAC